>NW_027250840.1:0-96043 GCF_044704955.1 Pristiophorus japonicus | reverse complement strand
CCCCCATGACACTCTCCCCTCCCCCCGTGACACTCTCCCCTCCCCCCGGGACACTCTCACCTCTCCCCGGGACACTCACGCCACACCTCGGTACACTCTCCCCTCTCCCCGGGACACTCTCCCCTCTCCCCGGGACACTCACGCCACACCTCGGGACACTCTCCCCTCCCCTCCCCCTGGGAAACTCTCCACTCCCCTCGGGACACTCTCCCCTCCCCTCCCCCCGGGACACTCTCCACTCCCCTCGGGACACTCTCCTTTCCCCTCCCCCCGGGACACTCTCCCCTCTCCCCGGGACACTCACGCCACACCTCGGGACACTCTCCCCTCCCCTCCCCCCGGGACACTCTCCACTCCCACCGAGACACTCTCCACTCCCCCGAGACATTCTCTCCTCCCCCTGAGACACTCTCCCCTCCCCCGAGACACTCTCCCTCCCCCCATGACACTCTCCCCTCCCCCCGTGACACTCTCCCCTCCCCCCGGGACACTCTCACCTCTCCCCGGGACACTCACGCCACACCTCGGTACACTCTCCCCTCTCCCCGGGACACTCTCCCCTCTCCCCGGGACACTCACGCCACACCTCGGGACACTCTCCCCTCCCCTCCCCCTGGGAAACTCTCCACTCCCCTCGGGACACTCTCCCCTCCCCTCCCCCCGGGACACTCTCCCCTCTCCCCGGGACACTCACGCCACACCTCGGGACACTCTCCCCTCCCCTCCCCCCGGGACACTCTCCCCTCCCCTCGGGACACTCTCCCCTCCCCTCTCCTCGGGACACACTCCCCTACCCGCGGAGACACTCTCCCCACCCCTCTCCTCGGGACACTCTCCCCTCCCCTCTCCTCGGGACACACTCCCCTACCCGCGGAGACACTCTCCCCACCCCTCTCCTCGGGACACTCTCCCCTCCCCTCTCCTCGGGACACTCTCCCCTCCCCCCCGAGACACACTCCCCTCCCCTCGGGACACTCTCCCCTCCACCCGAGACAGTCTCCCCTCCTCCCGGGACACTCTCCCCTCCCACCGTGACACTCTCCCCTCCCCCCGGGACACTCTCCCCTCTCCCCGGGACACTCACGCCACACCTCGGTACACTCTCCCCTCTCCCCGGGACACTCACGCCACACCTCGGGACACTCTCCCCTCCCCACCCCCCGGGACACTCTCCCCTCCCCTCGGGACACTCTCCCCTCCCCTCTCCTCGGGACACATTCCCCTACCCGCGGAGACACTCTCCCCTCCCCCCGGGACACTCTCCCCTCTCCCCGGGACACTCTCCCCTCACCCCGAGACACACTCCCCTACCCCGAGACACTCTCCCTCCCCCCGTGACACACTCCCCTCCCCCCGAGACACTCTCCCCTCCCCCGAGACACTCTCCCTCCCCCCGTGACATTCTCCACTCCCCCGAGACACTCTCCCCTCCCCCCGAGACACTCTCCCCTCCCCCCGAGACACTCTTCCCTCCCACCGAGACACTCTCCCCTCCCCCCAAGACACTCTCCACTCCCCCGAGACACTCTCCCCTCCCCCCGAGACACTCTCCCCTCCCCCCGAGACACTCTTCCCTCCCACCGAGACACTCTCCCCTCCCCCCAAGACACTCTCCACTCCCACCGAGACACTCTCCACTCCCCCGAGACATTCTCTCCTCCCCCTGAGACACTCTCCCCTCCCCCGAGACACTCTCCCTCCCCCCATGACACTCTCCCCTCCCCCCGTGACACTCTCCCCTCCCCCCGGGACACTCTCACCTCTCCCCGGGACACTCACGCCACACCTCGGTACACTCTCCCCTCTCCCCGGGACACTCTCCCCTCTCCCCGGGACACTCACGCCACACCTCGGGACACTCTCCCCTCCCCTCCCCCTGGGAAACTCTCCACTCCCCTCGGGACACTCTCCCCTCCCCTCCCCCCGGGACACTCTCCACTCCCCTCGGGACACTCTCCTTTCCCCTCCCCCCGGGACACTCTCCCCTCTCCCCGGGACACTCACGCCACACCTCGGGACACTCTCCCCTCCCCTCCCCCCGGGACACTCTCCCCTCCCCTCGGGACACTCTCCCCTCCCCTCTCCTCGGGACACACTCCCCTACCCGCGGAGACACTCTCCCCACCCCTCTCCTCGGGACACTCTCCCCTCCCCTCTCCTCGGGACACACTCCCCTACCCGCGGAGACACTCTCCCCACCCCTCTCCTCGGGACACTCTCCCCTCCCCTCTCCTCGGGACACTCTCCCCTCCCCCCCGAGACACACTCCCCTCCCCTCGGGACACTCTCCCCTCCACCCGAGACAGTCTCCCCTCCTCCCGGGACACTCTCCCCTCCCACCGTGACACTCTCCCCTCCCCCCGGGACACTCTCCCCTCTCCCCGGGACACTCACGCCACACCTCGGTACACTCTCCCCTCTCCCCGGGACACTCACGCCACACCTCGGGACACTCTCCCCTCCCCACCCCCCGGGACACTCTCCCCTCCCCTCGGGACACTCTCCCCTCCCCTCTCCTCGGGACACATTCCCCTACCCGCGGAGACACTCTCCCCTCCCCCCGGGACACTCTCCCCTCTCCCCGGGACACTCTCCCCTCACCCCGAGACACACTCCCCTACCCCGAGACACTCTCCCTCCCCCCGTGACACACTCCCCTCCCCCCGAGACACTCTCCCCTCCCCCGAGACACTCTCCCTCCCCCCGTGACATTCTCCACTCCCCCGAGACACTCTCCCCTCCCCCCGAGACACTCTCCCCTCCCCCCGAGACACTCTTCCCTCCCACCGAGACACTCTCCCCTCCCCCCAAGACACTCTCCACTCCCCCGAGACACTCTCCCCTCCCCCCGAGACACTCTCCCCTCCCCCCGAGACACTCTTCCCTCCCACCGAGACACTCTCCCCTCCCCCCAAGACACTCTCCACTCCCACCGAGACACTCTCCACTCCCCCGAGACATTCTCTCCTCCCCCTGAGACACTCTCCCCTCCCCCGAGACACTCTCCCTCCCCCCATGACACTCTCCCCTCCCCCCGTGACACTCTCCCCTCCCCCCGGGACACTCTCACCTCTCCCCGGGACACTCACGCCACACCTCGGTACACTCTCCCCTCTCCCCGGGACACTCTCCCCTCTCCCCGGGACACTCACGCCACACCTCGGGACACTCTCCCCTCCCCTCCCCCTGGGAAACTCTCCACTCCCCTCGGGACACTCTCCCCTCCCCTCCCCCCGGGACACTCTCCACTCCCCTCGGGACACTCTCCTTTCCCCTCCCCCCGGGACACTCTCCCCTCTCCCCGGGACACTCACGCCACACCTCGGGACACTCTCCCCTCCCCTCCCCCCGGGACACTCTCCACTCCCACCGAGACACTCTCCACTCCCCCGAGACATTCTCTCCTCCCCCTGAGACACTCTCCCCTCCCCCGAGACACTCTCCCTCCCCCCATGACACTCTCCCCTCCCCCCGTGACACTCTCCCCTCCCCCCGGGACACTCTCACCTCTCCCCGGGACACTCACGCCACACCTCGGTACACTCTCCCCTCCCCTCCCCCTGGGAAACTCTCCACTCCCCTCGGGACACTCTCCCCTCCCCTCCCCCCGGGACACTCTCCACTCCCCTCGGGACACTCTCCTTTCCCCTCCCCCCGGGACACTCTCCCCTCTCCCCGGGACACTCACGCCACACCTCGGGACACTCTCCCCTCCCCTCCCCCCGGGACAGTCTCCCTTCCTCCCGGGACACTCTCCCCTCCCCTCCCCCCGGGAAACTCTCCACTCCCCTCGGGACACTCTCCCCTCCCCTCCCCCCGGGACACTCTCCCCTCCCCTCGGGACACTCTCCCCTCCCCTCTCCTCGGGACACACTCCCCTACCCGCGGAGACACTCTCCCCTCCCCCGGGACACTCTCCCCTCACCCCGAGACACACTCCCCTACCCCGAGACACTCTCCCTCCCCCCGTGACACACTCCCCTCCCCCCGAGACACTCTCCCCTCCCCCGAGACACTCTCCCTCCCCCCGTGACATTCTCCACTCCCCCGAGACACTCTCCCCTCCCCCCGAGACACTCTCCCCTCCCCCCGAGACACTCTTCCCTCCCACCGAGACACTCTCCCCTCCCCCCAAGACACTCTCCACTCCCACCGAGACACTCTCCACTCCCCCGAGACATTCTCTCCTCCCCCTGAGACACTCTCCCCTCCCCCGAGACACTCTCCCTCCCCCCATGACACTCTCCCCTCCCCCCGGGACACTCTCCCCTCCCCCCGGGACACTCTCACCTCTCCCCGGGACACTCACGCCACACCTCGGTACACTCTCCCCTCTCCCCGGGACACTCTCCCCTCTCCCCGGGACACTCACGCCACACCTCGGGACACTCTCCCCTCCCCTCCCCCTGGGAAACTCTCCACTCCCCTCGGGACACTCTCCCCTCCCCTCCCCCCGGGACACTCTCCACTCCCCTCGGGACACTCTCCTTTCCCCTCCCCCCGGGACACTCTCCCCTCTCCCCGGGACACTCACGCCACACCTCGGGACACTCTCCCCTCCCCTCCCCCCGGGACACTCTCCCCTCCCCTCGGGACACTCTCCCCTCCCCTCTCCTCGGGACACACTCCCCTACCCGCGGAGACACTCTCCCCACCCCTCTCCTCGGGACACTCTCCCCTCCCCTCTCCTCGGGACACTCTCCCCTCCCCCCCGAGACACACTCCCCTCCCCTCGGGACACTCTCCCCTCCACCCGAGACAGTCTCCCCTCCTCCCGGGACACTCTCCCCTCCCACCGTGACACTCTCCCCTCCCCCCGGGACACTCTCCCCTCTCCCCGGGACACTCACGCCACACCTCGGTACACTCTCCCCTCTCCCCGGGACACTCACGCCACACCTCGGGACACTCTCCCCTCCCCACCCCCCGGGACACTCTCCCCTCCCCTCGGGACACTCTCCCCTCCCCTCTCCTCGGGACACATTCCCCTACCCGCGGAGACACTCTCCCCTCCCCCCGGGACACTCTCCCCTCCCCTCGGGACACTCTCCCCTCCCCTCTCCTCGGGACACACTCCCCTACCCGCGGAGACACTCTCCCCTCCCCCCGGGACAGTCTCCCTTCCTCCCGGGACACTCTCCCCTCCCCTCCCCCCGGGACACTCTCCCCTCCCCCCGTGACACTCTCCCCTCCCCTCCCCCCGGGACACTCTCCCCGCCCCTCGGGACACTCTCCCCTCCCCTCTCCTCGGGACACACTCCCCTACCCGCGGAGACACTCTCCCCTCCCCCGGGACACTCTCCCCTCACCCCGAGACACACTCCCCTACCCCGAGACACTCTCCCTCCCCCCGTGACACACTCCCCTCCCCCCGAGACACTCTCCCCTCCCCCGAGACACTCTCCCTCCCCCCGTGACATTCTCCACTCCCCCGAGACACTCTCCCCTCCCCCCGAGACACTCTCCCCTCCCCCCGAGACACTCTTCCCTCCCACCGAGACACTCTCCCCTCCCCCCAAGACACTCTCCACTCCCACCGAGACACTCTCCACTCCCCCGAGACATTCTCTCCTCCCCCTGAGACACTCTCCCCTCCCCCGAGACACTCTCCCTCCCCCCATGACACTCTCCCCTCCCCCCGTGACACTCTCCCCTCCCCCCGGGACACTCTCACCTCTCCCCGGGACACTCACGCCACACCTCGGTACACTCTCCCCTCTCCCCGGGACACTCTCCCCTCTCCCCGGGACACTCACGCCACACCTCGGGACACTCTCCCCTCCCCTCCCCCTGGGAAACTCTCCACTCCCCTCGGGACACTCTCCCCTCCCCTCCCCCCGGGACACTCTCCACTCCCCTCGGGACACTCTCCTTTCCCCTCCCCCCGGGACACTCTCCCCTCTCCCCGGGACACTCACGCCACACCTCGGGACACTCTCCCCTCCCCTCCCCCCGGGACACTCTCCACTCCCACCGAGACACTCTCCACTCCCCCGAGACATTCTCTCCTCCCCCTGAGACACTCTCCCCTCCCCCGAGACACTCTCCCTCCCCCCATGACACTCTCCCCTCCCCCCGTGACACTCTCCCCTCCCCCCGGGACACTCTCACCTCTCCCCGGGACACTCACGCCACACCTCGGTACACTCTCCCCTCTCCCCGGGACACTCTCCCCTCTCCCCGGGACACTCACGCCACACCTCGGTACACTCTCCCCTCTCCCCGGGACACTCTCCCCTCTCCCCGGGACACTCACGCCACACCTCGGGACACTCTCCCCTCCCCTCCCCCTGGGAAACTCTCCACTCCCCTCGGGACACTCTCCCCTCCCCTCCCCCCGGGACACTCTCCACTCCCCTCGGGACACTCTCCTTTCCCCTCCCCCCGGGACACTCTCCCCTCTCCCCGGGACACTCACGCCACACCTCGGGACACTCTCCCCTCCCCTCCCCCCGGGACACTCTCCACTCCCACCGAGACACTCTCCACTCCCCCGAGACATTCTCTCCTCCCCCTGAGACACTCTCCCCTCCCCCGAGACACTCTCCCTCCCCCCATGACACTCTCCCCTCCCCCCGTGACACTCTCCCCTCCCCCCGGGACACTCTCACCTCTCCCCGGGACACTCACGCCACACCTCGGTACACTCTCCCCTCTCCCCGGGACACTCTCCCCTCTCCCCGGGACACTCACGCCACACCTCGGGACACTCTCCCCTCCCCTCCCCCTGGGAAACTCTCCACTCCCCTCGGGACACTCTCCCCTCCCCTCCCCCCGGGACACTCTCCACTCCCCTCGGGACACTCTCCTTTCCCCTCCCCCCGGGACACTCTCCCCTCTCCCCGGGACACTCACGCCACACCTCGGGACACTCTCCCCTCCCCTCCCCCCGGGACACTCTCCCCTCCCCTCGGGACACTCTCCCCTCCCCTCTCCTCGGGACACACTCCCCTACCCGCGGAGACACTCTCCCCACCCCTCTCCTCGGGACACTCTCCCCTCCCCTCTCCTCGGGACACACTCCCCTACCCGCGGAGACACTCTCCCCACCCCTCTCCTCGGGACACTCTCCCCTCCCCTCTCCTCGGGACACTCTCCCCTCCCCCCCGAGACACACTCCCCTCCCCTCGGGACACTCTCCCCTCCACCCGAGACAGTCTCCCCTCCTCCCGGGACACTCTCCCCTCCCACCGTGACACTCTCCCCTCCCCCCGGGACACTCTCCCCTCTCCCCGGGACACTCACGCCACACCTCGGTACACTCTCCCCTCTCCCCGGGACACTCACGCCACACCTCGGGACACTCTCCCCTCCCCACCCCCCGGGACACTCTCCCCTCCCCTCGGGACACTCTCCCCTCCCCTCTCCTCGGGACACATTCCCCTACCCGCGGAGACACTCTCCCCTCCCCCCGGGACACTCTCCCCTCTCCCCGGGACACTCTCCCCTCACCCCGAGACACACTCCCCTACCCCGAGACACTCTCCCTCCCCCCGTGACACACTCCCCTCCCCCCGAGACACTCTCCCCTCCCCCGAGACACTCTCCCTCCCCCCGTGACATTCTCCACTCCCCCGAGACACTCTCCCCTCCCCCCGAGACACTCTCCCCTCCCCCCGAGACACTCTTCCCTCCCACCGAGACACTCTCCCCTCCCCCCAAGACACTCTCCACTCCCCCGAGACACTCTCCCCTCCCCCCGAGACACTCTCCCCTCCCCCCGAGACACTCTTCCCTCCCACCGAGACACTCTCCCCTCCCCCCAAGACACTCTCCACTCCCACCGAGACACTCTCCACTCCCCCGAGACATTCTCTCCTCCCCCTGAGACACTCTCCCCTCCCCCGAGACACTCTCCCTCCCCCCATGACACTCTCCCCTCCCCCCGTGACACTCTCCCCTCCCCCCGGGACACTCTCACCTCTCCCCGGGACACTCACGCCACACCTCGGTACACTCTCCCCTCTCCCCGGGACACTCTCCCCTCTCCCCGGGACACTCACGCCACACCTCGGGACACTCTCCCCTCCCCTCCCCCTGGGAAACTCTCCACTCCCCTCGGGACACTCTCCCCTCCCCTCCCCCCGGGACACTCTCCACTCCCCTCGGGACACTCTCCTTTCCCCTCCCCCCGGGACACTCTCCCCTCTCCCCGGGACACTCACGCCACACCTCGGGACACTCTCCCCTCCCCTCCCCCCGGGACACTCTCCACTCCCACCGAGACACTCTCCACTCCCCCGAGACATTCTCTCCTCCCCCTGAGACACTCTCCCCTCCCCCGAGACACTCTCCCTCCCCCCATGACACTCTCCCCTCCCCCCGTGACACTCTCCCCTCCCCCCGGGACACTCTCACCTCTCCCCGGGACACTCACGCCACACCTCGGTACACTCTCCCCTCCCCTCCCCCTGGGAAACTCTCCACTCCCCTCGGGACACTCTCCCCTCCCCTCCCCCCGGGACACTCTCCACTCCCCTCGGGACACTCTCCTTTCCCCTCCCCCCGGGACACTCTCCCCTCTCCCCGGGACACTCACGCCACACCTCGGGACACTCTCCCCTCCCCTCCCCCCGGGACAGTCTCCCTTCCTCCCGGGACACTCTCCCCTCCCCTCCCCCCGGGAAACTCTCCACTCCCCTCGGGACACTCTCCCCTCCCCTCCCCCCGGGACACTCTCCCCTCCCCTCGGGACACTCTCCCCTCCCCTCTCCTCGGGACACACTCCCCTACCCGCGGAGACACTCTCCCCTCCCCCGGGACACTCTCCCCTCACCCCGAGACACACTCCCCTACCCCGAGACACTCTCCCTCCCCCCGTGACACACTCCCCTCCCCCCGAGACACTCTCCCCTCCCCCGAGACACTCTCCCTCCCCCCGTGACATTCTCCACTCCCCCGAGACACTCTCCCCTCCCCCCGAGACACTCTCCCCTCCCCCCGAGACACTCTTCCCTCCCACCGAGACACTCTCCCCTCCCCCCAAGACACTCTCCACTCCCACCGAGACACTCTCCACTCCCCCGAGACATTCTCTCCTCCCCCTGAGACACTCTCCCCTCCCCCGAGACACTCTCCCTCCCCCCATGACACTCTCCCCTCCCCCCGTGACACTCTCCCCTCCCCCCGGGACACTCTCACCTCTCCCCGGGACACTCACGCCACACCTCGGTACACTCTCCCCTCTCCCCGGGACACTCTCCCCTCTCCCCGGGACACTCACGCCACACCTCGGGACACTCTCCCCTCCCCTCCCCCTGGGAAACTCTCCACTCCCCTCGGGACACTCTCCCCTCCCCTCCCCCCGGGACACTCTCCACTCCCCTCGGGACACTCTCCTTTCCCCTCCCCCCGGGACACTCTCCCCTCTCCCCGGGACACTCACGCCACACCTCGGGACACTCTCCCCTCCCCTCCCCCCGGGACACTCTCCCCTCCCCTCGGGACACTCTCCCCTCCCCTCTCCTCGGGACACACTCCCCTACCCGCGGAGACACTCTCCCCACCCCTCTCCTCGGGACACTCTCCCCTCCCCTCTCCTCGGGACACTCTCCCCTCCCCCCCGAGACACACTCCCCTCCCCTCGGGACACTCTCCCCTCCACCCGAGACAGTCTCCCCTCCTCCCGGGACACTCTCCCCTCCCACCGTGACACTCTCCCCTCCCCTCGGGACACTCTCCCCTCCCCTCTCCTCGGGACACATTCCCCTACCCGCGGAGACACTCTCCCCTCCCCCCGGGACACTCTCCCCTCCCCTCGGGACACTCTCCCCTCCCCTCTCCTCGGGACACACTCCCCTACCCGCGGAGACACTCTCCCCTCCCCCCGGGACAGTCTCCCTTCCTCCCGGGACACTCTCCCCTCCCCTCCCCCCGGGACACTCTCCCCTCCCCCCGTGACACTCTCCCCTCCCCTCCCCCCGGGACACTCTCCCCGCCCCTCGGGACACTCTCCCCTCCCCTCTCCTCGGGACACACTCCCCTACCCGCGGAGACACTCTCCCCTCCCCCGGGACACTCTCCCCTCACCCCGAGACACACTCCCCTACCCCGAGACACTCTCCCTCCCCCCGTGACACACTCCCCTCCCCCCGAGACACTCTCCCCTCCCCCGAGACACTCTCCCTCCCCCCGTGACATTCTCCACTCCCCCGAGACACTCTCCCCTCCCCCCGAGACACTCTCCCCTCCCCCCGAGACACTCTTCCCTCCCACCGAGACACTCTCCCCTCCCCCCAAGACACTCTCCACTCCCACCGAGACACTCTCCACTCCCCCGAGACATTCTCTCCTCCCCCTGAGACACTCTCCCCTCCCCCGAGACACTCTCCCTCCCCCCATGACACTCTCCCCTCCCCCCGTGACACTCTCCCCTCCCCCCGGGACACTCTCACCTCTCCCCGGGACACTCACGCCACACCTCGGTACACTCTCCCCTCTCCCCGGGACACTCTCCCCTCTCCCCGGGACACTCACGCCACACCTCGGGACACTCTCCCCTCCCCTCCCCCTGGGAAACTCTCCACTCCCCTCGGGACACTCTCCCCTCCCCTCCCCCCGGGACACTCTCCACTCCCCTCGGGACACTCTCCTTTCCCCTCCCCCCGGGACACTCTCCCCTCTCCCCGGGACACTCACGCCACACCTCGGGACACTCTCCCCTCCCCTCCCCCCGGGACACTCTCCACTCCCACCGAGACACTCTCCACTCCCCCGAGACATTCTCTCCTCCCCCTGAGACACTCTCCCCTCCCCCGAGACACTCTCCCTCCCCCCATGACACTCTCCCCTCCCCCCGTGACACTCTCCCCTCCCCCCGGGACACTCTCACCTCTCCCCGGGACACTCACGCCACACCTCGGTACACTCTCCCCTCCCCTCCCCCTGGGAAACTCTCCACTCCCCTCGGGACACTCTCCCCTCCCCTCCCCCCGGGACACTCTCCACTCCCCTCGGGACACTCTCCTTTCCCCTCCCCCCGGGACACTCTCCCCTCTCCCCGGGACACTCACGCCACACCTCGGGACACTCTCCCCTCCCCTCCCCCCGGGACAGTCTCCCTTCCTCCCGGGACACTCTCCCCTCCCCTCCCCCCGGGAAACTCTCCACTCCCCTCGGGACACTCTCCCCTCCCCTCCCCCCGGGACACTCTCCCCTCCCCTCGGGACACTCTCCCCTCCCCTCTCCTCGGGACACACTCCCCTACCCGCGGAGACACTCTCCCCTCCCCCGGGACACTCTCCCCTCACCCCGAGACACACTCCCCTACCCCGAGACACTCTCCCTCCCCCCGTGACACACTCCCCTCCCCCCGAGACACTCTCCCCTCCCCCGAGACACTCTCCCTCCCCCCGTGACATTCTCCACTCCCCCGAGACACTCTCCCCTCCCCCCGAGACACTCTCCCCTCCCCCCGAGACACTCTTCCCTCCCACCGAGACACTCTCCCCTCCCCCCAAGACACTCTCCACTCCCACCGAGACACTCTCCACTCCCCCGAGACATTCTCTCCTCCCCCTGAGACACTCTCCCCTCCCCCGAGACACTCTCCCTCCCCCCATGACACTCTCCCCTCCCCCCGGGACACTCTCCCCTCCCCCCGGGACACTCTCACCTCTCCCCGGGACACTCACGCCACACCTCGGTACACTCTCCCCTCTCCCCGGGACACTCTCCCCTCTCCCCGGGACACTCACGCCACACCTCGGGACACTCTCCCCTCCCCTCCCCCTGGGAAACTCTCCACTCCCCTCGGGACACTCTCCCCTCCCCTCCCCCCGGGACACTCTCCACTCCCCTCGGGACACTCTCCTTTCCCCTCCCCCCGGGACACTCTCCCCTCTCCCCGGGACACTCACGCCACACCTCGGGACACTCTCCCCTCCCCTCCCCCCGGGACACTCTCCCCTCCCCTCGGGACACTCTCCCCTCCCCTCTCCTCGGGACACACTCCCCTACCCGCGGAGACACTCTCCCCACCCCTCTCCTCGGGACACTCTCCCCTCCCCTCTCCTCGGGACACTCTCCCCTCCCCCCCGAGACACACTCCCCTCCCCTCGGGACACTCTCCCCTCCACCCGAGACAGTCTCCCCTCCTCCCGGGACACTCTCCCCTCCCACCGTGACACTCTCCCCTCCCCCCGGGACACTCTCCCCTCTCCCCGGGACACTCACGCCACACCTCGGTACACTCTCCCCTCTCCCCGGGACACTCACGCCACACCTCGGGACACTCTCCCCTCCCCACCCCCCGGGACACTCTCCCCTCCCCTCGGGACACTCTCCCCTCCCCTCTCCTCGGGACACATTCCCCTACCCGCGGAGACACTCTCCCCTCCCCCCGGGACACTCTCCCCTCCCCTCGGGACACTCTCCCCTCCCCTCTCCTCGGGACACACTCCCCTACCCGCGGAGACACTCTCCCCTCCCCCCGGGACAGTCTCCCTTCCTCCCGGGACACTCTCCCCTCCCCTCCCCCCGGGACACTCTCCCCTCCCCCCGTGACACTCTCCCCTCCCCTCCCCCCGGGACACTCTCCCCGCCCCTCGGGACACTCTCCCCTCCCCTCTCCTCGGGACACACTCCCCTACCCGCGGAGACACTCTCCCCTCCCCCGGGACACTCTCCCCTCACCCCGAGACACACTCCCCTACCCCGAGACACTCTCCCTCCCCCCGTGACACACTCCCCTCCCCCCGAGACACTCTCCCCTCCCCCGAGACACTCTCCCTCCCCCCGTGACATTCTCCACTCCCCCGAGACACTCTCCCCTCCCCCCGAGACACTCTCCCCTCCCCCCGAGACACTCTTCCCTCCCACCGAGACACTCTCCCCTCCCCCCAAGACACTCTCCACTCCCACCGAGACACTCTCCACTCCCCCGAGACATTCTCTCCTCCCCCTGAGACACTCTCCCCTCCCCCGAGACACTCTCCCTCCCCCCATGACACTCTCCCCTCCCCCCGTGACACTCTCCCCTCCCCCCGGGACACTCTCACCTCTCCCCGGGACACTCACGCCACACCTCGGTACACTCTCCCCTCTCCCCGGGACACTCTCCCCTCTCCCCGGGACACTCACGCCACACCTCGGGACACTCTCCCCTCCCCTCCCCCTGGGAAACTCTCCACTCCCCTCGGGACACTCTCCCCTCCCCTCCCCCCGGGACACTCTCCACTCCCCTCGGGACACTCTCCTTTCCCCTCCCCCCGGGACACTCTCCCCTCTCCCCGGGACACTCACGCCACACCTCGGGACACTCTCCCCTCCCCTCCCCCCGGGACACTCTCCACTCCCACCGAGACACTCTCCACTCCCCCGAGACATTCTCTCCTCCCCCTGAGACACTCTCCCCTCCCCCGAGACACTCTCCCTCCCCCCATGACACTCTCCCCTCCCCCCGTGACACTCTCCCCTCCCCCCGGGACACTCTCACCTCTCCCCGGGACACTCACGCCACACCTCGGTACACTCTCCCCTCCCCTCCCCCTGGGAAACTCTCCACTCCCCTCGGGACACTCTCCCCTCCCCTCCCCCCGGGACACTCTCCACTCCCCTCGGGACACTCTCCTTTCCCCTCCCCCCGGGACACTCTCCCCTCTCCCCGGGACACTCACGCCACACCTCGGGACACTCTCCCCTCCCCTCCCCCCGGGACAGTCTCCCTTCCTCCCGGGACACTCTCCCCTCCCCTCCCCCCGGGAAACTCTCCACTCCCCTCGGGACACTCTCCCCTCCCCTCCCCCCGGGACACTCTCCCCTCCCCTCGGGACACTCTCCCCTCCCCTCTCCTCGGGACACACTCCCCTACCCGCGGAGACACTCTCCCCTCCCCCGGGACACTCTCCCCTCACCCCGAGACACACTCCCCTACCCCGAGACACTCTCCCTCCCCCCGTGACACACTCCCCTCCCCCCGAGACACTCTCCCCTCCCCCGAGACACTCTCCCTCCCCCCGTGACATTCTCCACTCCCCCGAGACACTCTCCCCTCCCCCCGAGACACTCTCCCCTCCCCCCGAGACACTCTTCCCTCCCACCGAGACACTCTCCCCTCCCCCCAAGACACTCTCCACTCCCACCGAGACACTCTCCACTCCCCCGAGACATTCTCTCCTCCCCCTGAGACACTCTCCCCTCCCCCGAGACACTCTCCCTCCCCCCATGACACTCTCCCCTCCCCCCGGGACACTCTCCCCTCCCCCCGGGACACTCTCACCTCTCCCCGGGACACTCACGCCACACCTCGGTACACTCTCCCCTCTCCCCGGGACACTCTCCCCTCTCCCCGGGACACTCACGCCACACCTCGGGACACTCTCCCCTCCCCTCCCCCTGGGAAACTCTCCACTCCCCTCGGGACACTCTCCCCTCCCCTCCCCCCGGGACACTCTCCACTCCCCTCGGGACACTCTCCTTTCCCCTCCCCCCGGGACACTCTCCCCTCTCCCCGGGACACTCACGCCACACCTCGGGACACTCTCCCCTCCCCTCCCCCCGGGACACTCTCCCCTCCCCTCGGGACACTCTCCCCTCCCCTCTCCTCGGGACACACTCCCCTACCCGCGGAGACACTCTCCCCACCCCTCTCCTCGGGACACTCTCCCCTCCCCTCTCCTCGGGACACTCTCCCCTCCCCCCCGAGACACACTCCCCTCCCCTCGGGACACTCTCCCCTCCACCCGAGACAGTCTCCCCTCCTCCCGGGACACTCTCCCCTCCCACCGTGACACTCTCCCCTCCCCCCGGGACACTCTCCCCTCTCCCCGGGACACTCACGCCACACCTCGGTACACTCTCCCCTCTCCCCGGGACACTCACGCCACACCTCGGGACACTCTCCCCTCCCCACCCCCCGGGACACTCTCCCCTCCCCTCGGGACACTCTCCCCTCCCCTCTCCTCGGGACACATTCCCCTACCCGCGGAGACACTCTCCCCTCCCCCCGGGACACTCTCCCCTCCCCTCGGGACACTCTCCCCTCCCCTCTCCTCGGGACACACTCCCCTACCCGCGGAGACACTCTCCCCTCCCCCCGGGACAGTCTCCCTTCCTCCCGGGACACTCTCCCCTCCCCTCCCCCCGGGACACTCTCCCCTCCCCCCGTGACACTCTCCCCTCCCCTCCCCCCGGGACACTCTCCCCGCCCCTCGGGACACTCTCCCCTCCCCTCTCCTCGGGACACACTCCCCTACCCGCGGAGACACTCTCCCCTCCCCCGGGACACTCTCCCCTCACCCCGAGACACACTCCCCTACCCCGAGACACTCTCCCTCCCCCCGTGACACACTCCCCTCCCCCCGAGACACTCTCCCCTCCCCCGAGACACTCTCCCTCCCCCCGTGACATTCTCCACTCCCCCGAGACACTCTCCCCTCCCCCCGAGACACTCTCCCCTCCCCCCGAGACACTCTTCCCTCCCACCGAGACACTCTCCCCTCCCCCCAAGACACTCTCCACTCCCACCGAGACACTCTCCACTCCCCCGAGACATTCTCTCCTCCCCCTGAGACACTCTCCCCTCCCCCGAGACACTCTCCCTCCCCCCATGACACTCTCCCCTCCCCCCGTGACACTCTCCCCTCCCCCCGGGACACTCTCACCTCTCCCCGGGACACTCACGCCACACCTCGGTACACTCTCCCCTCTCCCCGGGACACTCTCCCCTCTCCCCGGGACACTCACGCCACACCTCGGGACACTCTCCCCTCCCCTCCCCCTGGGAAACTCTCCACTCCCCTCGGGACACTCTCCCCTCCCCTCCCCCCGGGACACTCTCCACTCCCCTCGGGACACTCTCCTTTCCCCTCCCCCCGGGACACTCTCCCCTCTCCCCGGGACACTCACGCCACACCTCGGGACACTCTCCCCTCCCCTCCCCCCGGGACACTCTCCACTCCCACCGAGACACTCTCCACTCCCCCGAGACATTCTCTCCTCCCCCTGAGACACTCTCCCCTCCCCCGAGACACTCTCCCTCCCCCCATGACACTCTCCCCTCCCCCCGTGACACTCTCCCCTCCCCCCGGGACACTCTCACCTCTCCCCGGGACACTCACGCCACACCTCGGTACACTCTCCCCTCTCCCCGGGACACTCTCCCCTCTCCCCGGGACACTCACGCCACACCTCGGTACACTCTCCCCTCTCCCCGGGACACTCTCCCCTCTCCCCGGGACACTCACGCCACACCTCGGGACACTCTCCCCTCCCCTCCCCCTGGGAAACTCTCCACTCCCCTCGGGACACTCTCCCCTCCCCTCCCCCCGGGACACTCTCCACTCCCCTCGGGACACTCTCCTTTCCCCTCCCCCCGGGACACTCTCCCCTCTCCCCGGGACACTCACGCCACACCTCGGGACACTCTCCCCTCCCCTCCCCCCGGGACACTCTCCACTCCCACCGAGACACTCTCCACTCCCCCGAGACATTCTCTCCTCCCCCTGAGACACTCTCCCCTCCCCCGAGACACTCTCCCTCCCCCCATGACACTCTCCCCTCCCCCCGTGACACTCTCCCCTCCCCCCGGGACACTCTCACCTCTCCCCGGGACACTCACGCCACACCTCGGTACACTCTCCCCTCTCCCCGGGACACTCTCCCCTCTCCCCGGGACACTCACGCCACACCTCGGGACACTCTCCCCTCCCCTCCCCCTGGGAAACTCTCCACTCCCCTCGGGACACTCTCCCCTCCCCTCCCCCCGGGACACTCTCCACTCCCCTCGGGACACTCTCCTTTCCCCTCCCCCCGGGACACTCTCCCCTCTCCCCGGGACACTCACGCCACACCTCGGGACACTCTCCCCTCCCCTCCCCCCGGGACACTCTCCCCTCCCCTCGGGACACTCTCCCCTCCCCTCTCCTCGGGACACACTCCCCTACCCGCGGAGACACTCTCCCCACCCCTCTCCTCGGGACACTCTCCCCTCCCCTCTCCTCGGGACACACTCCCCTACCCGCGGAGACACTCTCCCCACCCCTCTCCTCGGGACACTCTCCCCTCCCCTCTCCTCGGGACACTCTCCCCTCCCCCCCGAGACACACTCCCCTCCCCTCGGGACACTCTCCCCTCCACCCGAGACAGTCTCCCCTCCTCCCGGGACACTCTCCCCTCCCACCGTGACACTCTCCCCTCCCCCCGGGACACTCTCCCCTCTCCCCGGGACACTCACGCCACACCTCGGTACACTCTCCCCTCTCCCCGGGACACTCACGCCACACCTCGGGACACTCTCCCCTCCCCACCCCCCGGGACACTCTCCCCTCCCCTCGGGACACTCTCCCCTCCCCTCTCCTCGGGACACATTCCCCTACCCGCGGAGACACTCTCCCCTCCCCCCGGGACACTCTCCCCTCTCCCCGGGACACTCTCCCCTCACCCCGAGACACACTCCCCTACCCCGAGACACTCTCCCTCCCCCCGTGACACACTCCCCTCCCCCCGAGACACTCTCCCCTCCCCCGAGACACTCTCCCTCCCCCCGTGACATTCTCCACTCCCCCGAGACACTCTCCCCTCCCCCCGAGACACTCTCCCCTCCCCCCGAGACACTCTTCCCTCCCACCGAGACACTCTCCCCTCCCCCCAAGACACTCTCCACTCCCCCGAGACACTCTCCCCTCCCCCCGAGACACTCTCCCCTCCCCCCGAGACACTCTTCCCTCCCACCGAGACACTCTCCCCTCCCCCCAAGACACTCTCCACTCCCACCGAGACACTCTCCACTCCCCCGAGACATTCTCTCCTCCCCCTGAGACACTCTCCCCTCCCCCGAGACACTCTCCCTCCCCCCATGACACTCTCCCCTCCCCCCGTGACACTCTCCCCTCCCCCCGGGACACTCTCACCTCTCCCCGGGACACTCACGCCACACCTCGGTACACTCTCCCCTCTCCCCGGGACACTCTCCCCTCTCCCCGGGACACTCACGCCACACCTCGGGACACTCTCCCCTCCCCTCCCCCTGGGAAACTCTCCACTCCCCTCGGGACACTCTCCCCTCCCCTCCCCCCGGGACACTCTCCACTCCCCTCGGGACACTCTCCTTTCCCCTCCCCCCGGGACACTCTCCCCTCTCCCCGGGACACTCACGCCACACCTCGGGACACTCTCCCCTCCCCTCCCCCCGGGACACTCTCCACTCCCACCGAGACACTCTCCACTCCCCCGAGACATTCTCTCCTCCCCCTGAGACACTCTCCCCTCCCCCGAGACACTCTCCCTCCCCCCATGACACTCTCCCCTCCCCCCGTGACACTCTCCCCTCCCCCCGGGACACTCTCACCTCTCCCCGGGACACTCACGCCACACCTCGGTACACTCTCCCCTCCCCTCCCCCTGGGAAACTCTCCACTCCCCTCGGGACACTCTCCCCTCCCCTCCCCCCGGGACACTCTCCACTCCCCTCGGGACACTCTCCTTTCCCCTCCCCCCGGGACACTCTCCCCTCTCCCCGGGACACTCACGCCACACCTCGGGACACTCTCCCCTCCCCTCCCCCCGGGACAGTCTCCCTTCCTCCCGGGACACTCTCCCCTCCCCTCCCCCCGGGAAACTCTCCACTCCCCTCGGGACACTCTCCCCTCCCCTCCCCCCGGGACACTCTCCCCTCCCCTCGGGACACTCTCCCCTCCCCTCTCCTCGGGACACACTCCCCTACCCGCGGAGACACTCTCCCCTCCCCCGGGACACTCTCCCCTCACCCCGAGACACACTCCCCTACCCCGAGACACTCTCCCTCCCCCCGTGACACACTCCCCTCCCCCCGAGACACTCTCCCCTCCCCCGAGACACTCTCCCTCCCCCCGTGACATTCTCCACTCCCCCGAGACACTCTCCCCTCCCCCCGAGACACTCTCCCCTCCCCCCGAGACACTCTTCCCTCCCACCGAGACACTCTCCCCTCCCCCCAAGACACTCTCCACTCCCACCGAGACACTCTCCACTCCCCCGAGACATTCTCTCCTCCCCCTGAGACACTCTCCCCTCCCCCGAGACACTCTCCCTCCCCCCATGACACTCTCCCCTCCCCCCGTGACACTCTCCCCTCCCCCCGGGACACTCTCACCTCTCCCCGGGACACTCACGCCACACCTCGGTACACTCTCCCCTCTCCCCGGGACACTCTCCCCTCTCCCCGGGACACTCACGCCACACCTCGGGACACTCTCCCCTCCCCTCCCCCTGGGAAACTCTCCACTCCCCTCGGGACACTCTCCCCTCCCCTCCCCCCGGGACACTCTCCACTCCCCTCGGGACACTCTCCTTTCCCCTCCCCCCGGGACACTCTCCCCTCTCCCCGGGACACTCACGCCACACCTCGGGACACTCTCCCCTCCCCTCCCCCCGGGACACTCTCCCCTCCCCTCGGGACACTCTCCCCTCCCCTCTCCTCGGGACACACTCCCCTACCCGCGGAGACACTCTCCCCACCCCTCTCCTCGGGACACTCTCCCCTCCCCTCTCCTCGGGACACTCTCCCCTCCCCCCCGAGACACACTCCCCTCCCCTCGGGACACTCTCCCCTCCACCCGAGACAGTCTCCCCTCCTCCCGGGACACTCTCCCCTCCCACCGTGACACTCTCCCCTCCCCTCGGGACACTCTCCCCTCCCCTCTCCTCGGGACACATTCCCCTACCCGCGGAGACACTCTCCCCTCCCCCCGGGACACTCTCCCCTCCCCTCGGGACACTCTCCCCTCCCCTCTCCTCGGGACACACTCCCCTACCCGCGGAGACACTCTCCCCTCCCCCCGGGACAGTCTCCCTTCCTCCCGGGACACTCTCCCCTCCCCTCCCCCCGGGACACTCTCCCCTCCCCCCGTGACACTCTCCCCTCCCCTCCCCCCGGGACACTCTCCCCGCCCCTCGGGACACTCTCCCCTCCCCTCTCCTCGGGACACACTCCCCTACCCGCGGAGACACTCTCCCCTCCCCCGGGACACTCTCCCCTCACCCCGAGACACACTCCCCTACCCCGAGACACTCTCCCTCCCCCCGTGACACACTCCCCTCCCCCCGAGACACTCTCCCCTCCCCCGAGACACTCTCCCTCCCCCCGTGACATTCTCCACTCCCCCGAGACACTCTCCCCTCCCCCCGAGACACTCTCCCCTCCCCCCGAGACACTCTTCCCTCCCACCGAGACACTCTCCCCTCCCCCCAAGACACTCTCCACTCCCACCGAGACACTCTCCACTCCCCCGAGACATTCTCTCCTCCCCCTGAGACACTCTCCCCTCCCCCGAGACACTCTCCCTCCCCCCATGACACTCTCCCCTCCCCCCGTGACACTCTCCCCTCCCCCCGGGACACTCTCACCTCTCCCCGGGACACTCACGCCACACCTCGGTACACTCTCCCCTCTCCCCGGGACACTCTCCCCTCTCCCCGGGACACTCACGCCACACCTCGGGACACTCTCCCCTCCCCTCCCCCTGGGAAACTCTCCACTCCCCTCGGGACACTCTCCCCTCCCCTCCCCCCGGGACACTCTCCACTCCCCTCGGGACACTCTCCTTTCCCCTCCCCCCGGGACACTCTCCCCTCTCCCCGGGACACTCACGCCACACCTCGGGACACTCTCCCCTCCCCTCCCCCCGGGACACTCTCCACTCCCACCGAGACACTCTCCACTCCCCCGAGACATTCTCTCCTCCCCCTGAGACACTCTCCCCTCCCCCGAGACACTCTCCCTCCCCCCATGACACTCTCCCCTCCCCCCGTGACACTCTCCCCTCCCCCCGGGACACTCTCACCTCTCCCCGGGACACTCACGCCACACCTCGGTACACTCTCCCCTCTCCCCGGGACACTCTCCCCTCTCCCCGGGACACTCACGCCACACCTCGGTACACTCTCCCCTCTCCCCGGGACACTCTCCCCTCTCCCCGGGACACTCACGCCACACCTCGGGACACTCTCCCCTCCCCTCCCCCTGGGAAACTCTCCACTCCCCTCGGGACACTCTCCCCTCCCCTCCCCCCGGGACACTCTCCACTCCCCTCGGGACACTCTCCTTTCCCCTCCCCCCGGGACACTCTCCCCTCTCCCCGGGACACTCACGCCACACCTCGGGACACTCTCCCCTCCCCTCCCCCCGGGACACTCTCCACTCCCACCGAGACACTCTCCACTCCCCCGAGACATTCTCTCCTCCCCCTGAGACACTCTCCCCTCCCCCGAGACACTCTCCCTCCCCCCATGACACTCTCCCCTCCCCCCGTGACACTCTCCCCTCCCCCCGGGACACTCTCACCTCTCCCCGGGACACTCACGCCACACCTCGGTACACTCTCCCCTCTCCCCGGGACACTCTCCCCTCTCCCCGGGACACTCACGCCACACCTCGGGACACTCTCCCCTCCCCTCCCCCTGGGAAACTCTCCACTCCCCTCGGGACACTCTCCCCTCCCCTCCCCCCGGGACACTCTCCACTCCCCTCGGGACACTCTCCTTTCCCCTCCCCCCGGGACACTCTCCCCTCTCCCCGGGACACTCACGCCACACCTCGGGACACTCTCCCCTCCCCTCCCCCCGGGACACTCTCCCCTCCCCTCGGGACACTCTCCCCTCCCCTCTCCTCGGGACACACTCCCCTACCCGCGGAGACACTCTCCCCACCCCTCTCCTCGGGACACTCTCCCCTCCCCTCTCCTCGGGACACACTCCCCTACCCGCGGAGACACTCTCCCCACCCCTCTCCTCGGGACACTCTCCCCTCCCCTCTCCTCGGGACACTCTCCCCTCCCCCCCGAGACACACTCCCCTCCCCTCGGGACACTCTCCCCTCCACCCGAGACAGTCTCCCCTCCTCCCGGGACACTCTCCCCTCCCACCGTGACACTCTCCCCTCCCCCCGGGACACTCTCCCCTCTCCCCGGGACACTCACGCCACACCTCGGTACACTCTCCCCTCTCCCCGGGACACTCACGCCACACCTCGGGACACTCTCCCCTCCCCACCCCCCGGGACACTCTCCCCTCCCCTCGGGACACTCTCCCCTCCCCTCTCCTCGGGACACATTCCCCTACCCGCGGAGACACTCTCCCCTCCCCCCGGGACACTCTCCCCTCTCCCCGGGACACTCTCCCCTCACCCCGAGACACACTCCCCTACCCCGAGACACTCTCCCTCCCCCCGTGACACACTCCCCTCCCCCCGAGACACTCTCCCCTCCCCCGAGACACTCTCCCTCCCCCCGTGACATTCTCCACTCCCCCGAGACACTCTCCCCTCCCCCCGAGACACTCTCCCCTCCCCCCGAGACACTCTTCCCTCCCACCGAGACACTCTCCCCTCCCCCCAAGACACTCTCCACTCCCCCGAGACACTCTCCCCTCCCCCCGAGACACTCTCCCCTCCCCCCGAGACACTCTTCCCTCCCACCGAGACACTCTCCCCTCCCCCCAAGACACTCTCCACTCCCACCGAGACACTCTCCACTCCCCCGAGACATTCTCTCCTCCCCCTGAGACACTCTCCCCTCCCCCGAGACACTCTCCCTCCCCCCATGACACTCTCCCCTCCCCCCGTGACACTCTCCCCTCCCCCCGGGACACTCTCACCTCTCCCCGGGACACTCACGCCACACCTCGGTACACTCTCCCCTCTCCCCGGGACACTCTCCCCTCTCCCCGGGACACTCACGCCACACCTCGGGACACTCTCCCCTCCCCTCCCCCTGGGAAACTCTCCACTCCCCTCGGGACACTCTCCCCTCCCCTCCCCCCGGGACACTCTCCACTCCCCTCGGGACACTCTCCTTTCCCCTCCCCCCGGGACACTCTCCCCTCTCCCCGGGACACTCACGCCACACCTCGGGACACTCTCCCCTCCCCTCCCCCCGGGACACTCTCCACTCCCACCGAGACACTCTCCACTCCCCCGAGACATTCTCTCCTCCCCCTGAGACACTCTCCCCTCCCCCGAGACACTCTCCCTCCCCCCATGACACTCTCCCCTCCCCCCGTGACACTCTCCCCTCCCCCCGGGACACTCTCACCTCTCCCCGGGACACTCACGCCACACCTCGGTACACTCTCCCCTCCCCTCCCCCTGGGAAACTCTCCACTCCCCTCGGGACACTCTCCCCTCCCCTCCCCCCGGGACACTCTCCACTCCCCTCGGGACACTCTCCTTTCCCCTCCCCCCGGGACACTCTCCCCTCTCCCCGGGACACTCACGCCACACCTCGGGACACTCTCCCCTCCCCTCCCCCCGGGACAGTCTCCCTTCCTCCCGGGACACTCTCCCCTCCCCTCCCCCCGGGAAACTCTCCACTCCCCTCGGGACACTCTCCCCTCCCCTCCCCCCGGGACACTCTCCCCTCCCCTCGGGACACTCTCCCCTCCCCTCTCCTCGGGACACACTCCCCTACCCGCGGAGACACTCTCCCCTCCCCCGGGACACTCTCCCCTCACCCCGAGACACACTCCCCTACCCCGAGACACTCTCCCTCCCCCCGTGACACACTCCCCTCCCCCCGAGACACTCTCCCCTCCCCCGAGACACTCTCCCTCCCCCCGTGACATTCTCCACTCCCCCGAGACACTCTCCCCTCCCCCCGAGACACTCTCCCCTCCCCCCGAGACACTCTTCCCTCCCACCGAGACACTCTCCCCTCCCCCCAAGACACTCTCCACTCCCACCGAGACACTCTCCACTCCCCCGAGACATTCTCTCCTCCCCCTGAGACACTCTCCCCTCCCCCGAGACACTCTCCCTCCCCCCATGACACTCTCCCCTCCCCCCGTGACACTCTCCCCTCCCCCCGGGACACTCTCACCTCTCCCCGGGACACTCACGCCACACCTCGGTACACTCTCCCCTCTCCCCGGGACACTCTCCCCTCTCCCCGGGACACTCACGCCACACCTCGGGACACTCTCCCCTCCCCTCCCCCTGGGAAACTCTCCACTCCCCTCGGGACACTCTCCCCTCCCCTCCCCCCGGGACACTCTCCACTCCCCTCGGGACACTCTCCTTTCCCCTCCCCCCGGGACACTCTCCCCTCTCCCCGGGACACTCACGCCACACCTCGGGACACTCTCCCCTCCCCTCCCCCCGGGACACTCTCCCCTCCCCTCGGGACACTCTCCCCTCCCCTCTCCTCGGGACACACTCCCCTACCCGCGGAGACACTCTCCCCACCCCTCTCCTCGGGACACTCTCCCCTCCCCTCTCCTCGGGACACTCTCCCCTCCCCCCCGAGACACACTCCCCTCCCCTCGGGACACTCTCCCCTCCACCCGAGACAGTCTCCCCTCCTCCCGGGACACTCTCCCCTCCCACCGTGACACTCTCCCCTCCCCCCGGGACACTCTCCCCTCTCCCCGGGACACTCACGCCACACCTCGGTACACTCTCCCCTCTCCCCGGGACACTCACGCCACACCTCGGGACACTCTCCCCTCCCCACCCCCCGGGACACTCTCCCCTCCCCTCGGGACACTCTCCCCTCCCCTCTCCTCGGGACACATTCCCCTACCCGCGGAGACACTCTCCCCTCCCCCCGGGACACTCTCCCCTCCCCTCGGGACACTCTCCCCTCCCCTCTCCTCGGGACACACTCCCCTACCCGCGGAGACACTCTCCCCTCCCCCCGGGACAGTCTCCCTTCCTCCCGGGACACTCTCCCCTCCCCTCCCCCCGGGACACTCTCCCCTCCCCCCGTGACACTCTCCCCTCCCCTCCCCCCGGGACACTCTCCCCGCCCCTCGGGACACTCTCCCCTCCCCTCTCCTCGGGACACACTCCCCTACCCGCGGAGACACTCTCCCCTCCCCCGGGACACTCTCCCCTCACCCCGAGACACACTCCCCTACCCCGAGACACTCTCCCTCCCCCCGTGACACACTCCCCTCCCCCCGAGACACTCTCCCCTCCCCCGAGACACTCTCCCTCCCCCCGTGACATTCTCCACTCCCCCGAGACACTCTCCCCTCCCCCCGAGACACTCTCCCCTCCCCCCGAGACACTCTTCCCTCCCACCGAGACACTCTCCCCTCCCCCCAAGACACTCTCCACTCCCACCGAGACACTCTCCACTCCCCCGAGACATTCTCTCCTCCCCCTGAGACACTCTCCCCTCCCCCGAGACACTCTCCCTCCCCCCATGACACTCTCCCCTCCCCCCGTGACACTCTCCCCTCCCCCCGGGACACTCTCACCTCTCCCCGGGACACTCACGCCACACCTCGGTACACTCTCCCCTCTCCCCGGGACACTCTCCCCTCTCCCCGGGACACTCACGCCACACCTCGGGACACTCTCCCCTCCCCTCCCCCTGGGAAACTCTCCACTCCCCTCGGGACACTCTCCCCTCCCCTCCCCCCGGGACACTCTCCACTCCCCTCGGGACACTCTCCTTTCCCCTCCCCCCGGGACACTCTCCCCTCCCCCCGGGACACTCTCACCTCTCCCCGGGACACTCACGCCACACCTCGGTACACTCTCCCCTCTCCCCGGGACACTCTCCCCTCTCCCCGGGACACTCACGCCACACCTCGGGACACTCTCCCCTCCCCTCCCCCTGGGAAACTCTCCACTCCCCTCGGGACACTCTCCCCTCCCCTCCCCCCGGGACACTCTCCACTCCCCTCGGGACACTCTCCTTTCCCCTCCCCCCGGGACACTCTCCCCTCTCCCCGGGACACTCACGCCACACCTCGGGACACTCTCCCCTCCCCTCCCCCCGGGACACTCTCCCCTCCCCTCGGGACACTCTCCCCTCCCCTCTCCTCGGGACACACTCCCCTACCCGCGGAGACACTCTCCCCACCCCTCTCCTCGGGACACTCTCCCCTCCCCTCTCCTCGGGACACTCTCCCCTCCCCCCCGAGACACACTCCCCTCCCCTCGGGACACTCTCCCCTCCACCCGAGACAGTCTCCCCTCCTCCCGGGACACTCTCCCCTCCCACCGTGACACTCTCCCCTCCCCCCGGGACACTCTCCCCTCTCCCCGGGACACTCACGCCACACCTCGGTACACTCTCCCCTCTCCCCGGGACACTCACGCCACACCTCGGGACACTCTCCCCTCCCCACCCCCCGGGACACTCTCCCCTCCCCTCGGGACACTCTCCCCTCCCCTCTCCTCGGGACACATTCCCCTACCCGCGGAGACACTCTCCCCTCCCCCCGGGACACTCTCCCCTCCCCTCGGGACACTCTCCCCTCCCCTCTCCTCGGGACACACTCCCCTACCCGCGGAGACACTCTCCCCTCCCCCCGGGACAGTCTCCCTTCCTCCCGGGACACTCTCCCCTCCCCTCCCCCCGGGACACTCTCCCCTCCCCCCGTGACACTCTCCCCTCCCCTCCCCCCGGGACACTCTCCCCGCCCCTCGGGACACTCTCCCCTCCCCTCTCCTCGGGACACACTCCCCTACCCGCGGAGACACTCTCCCCTCCCCCGGGACACTCTCCCCTCACCCCGAGACACACTCCCCTACCCCGAGACACTCTCCCTCCCCCCGTGACACACTCCCCTCCCCCCGAGACACTCTCCCCTCCCCCGAGACACTCTCCCTCCCCCCGTGACATTCTCCACTCCCCCGAGACACTCTCCCCTCCCCCCGAGACACTCTCCCCTCCCCCCGAGACACTCTTCCCTCCCACCGAGACACTCTCCCCTCCCCCCAAGACACTCTCCACTCCCACCGAGACACTCTCCACTCCCCCGAGACATTCTCTCCTCCCCCTGAGACACTCTCCCCTCCCCCGAGACACTCTCCCTCCCCCCATGACACTCTCCCCTCCCCCCGTGACACTCTCCCCTCCCCCCGGGACACTCTCACCTCTCCCCGGGACACTCACGCCACACCTCGGTACACTCTCCCCTCTCCCCGGGACACTCTCCCCTCTCCCCGGGACACTCACGCCACACCTCGGGACACTCTCCCCTCCCCTCCCCCTGGGAAACTCTCCACTCCCCTCGGGACACTCTCCCCTCCCCTCCCCCCGGGACACTCTCCACTCCCCTCGGGACACTCTCCTTTCCCCTCCCCCCGGGACACTCTCCCCTCTCCCCGGGACACTCACGCCACACCTCGGGACACTCTCCCCTCCCCTCCCCCCGGGACACTCTCCACTCCCACCGAGACACTCTCCACTCCCCCGAGACATTCTCTCCTCCCCCTGAGACACTCTCCCCTCCCCCGAGACACTCTCCCTCCCCCCATGACACTCTCCCCTCCCCCCGTGACACTCTCCCCTCCCCCCGGGACACTCTCACCTCTCCCCGGGACACTCACGCCACACCTCGGTACACTCTCCCCTCTCCCCGGGACACTCTCCCCTCTCCCCGGGACACTCACGCCACACCTCGGTACACTCTCCCCTCTCCCCGGGACACTCTCCCCTCTCCCCGGGACACTCACGCCACACCTCGGGACACTCTCCCCTCCCCTCCCCCTGGGAAACTCTCCACTCCCCTCGGGACACTCTCCCCTCCCCTCCCCCCGGGACACTCTCCACTCCCCTCGGGACACTCTCCTTTCCCCTCCCCCCGGGACACTCTCCCCTCTCCCCGGGACACTCACGCCACACCTCGGGACACTCTCCCCTCCCCTCCCCCCGGGACACTCTCCACTCCCACCGAGACACTCTCCACTCCCCCGAGACATTCTCTCCTCCCCCTGAGACACTCTCCCCTCCCCCGAGACACTCTCCCTCCCCCCATGACACTCTCCCCTCCCCCCGTGACACTCTCCCCTCCCCCCGGGACACTCTCACCTCTCCCCGGGACACTCACGCCACACCTCGGTACACTCTCCCCTCTCCCCGGGACACTCTCCCCTCTCCCCGGGACACTCACGCCACACCTCGGGACACTCTCCCCTCCCCTCCCCCTGGGAAACTCTCCACTCCCCTCGGGACACTCTCCCCTCCCCTCCCCCCGGGACACTCTCCACTCCCCTCGGGACACTCTCCTTTCCCCTCCCCCCGGGACACTCTCCCCTCTCCCCGGGACACTCACGCCACACCTCGGGACACTCTCCCCTCCCCTCCCCCCGGGACACTCTCCCCTCCCCTCGGGACACTCTCCCCTCCCCTCTCCTCGGGACACACTCCCCTACCCGCGGAGACACTCTCCCCACCCCTCTCCTCGGGACACTCTCCCCTCCCCTCTCCTCGGGACACACTCCCCTACCCGCGGAGACACTCTCCCCACCCCTCTCCTCGGGACACTCTCCCCTCCCCTCTCCTCGGGACACTCTCCCCTCCCCCCCGAGACACACTCCCCTCCCCTCGGGACACTCTCCCCTCCACCCGAGACAGTCTCCCCTCCTCCCGGGACACTCTCCCCTCCCACCGTGACACTCTCCCCTCCCCCCGGGACACTCTCCCCTCTCCCCGGGACACTCACGCCACACCTCGGTACACTCTCCCCTCTCCCCGGGACACTCACGCCACACCTCGGGACACTCTCCCCTCCCCACCCCCCGGGACACTCTCCCCTCCCCTCGGGACACTCTCCCCTCCCCTCTCCTCGGGACACATTCCCCTACCCGCGGAGACACTCTCCCCTCCCCCCGGGACACTCTCCCCTCTCCCCGGGACACTCTCCCCTCACCCCGAGACACACTCCCCTACCCCGAGACACTCTCCCTCCCCCCGTGACACACTCCCCTCCCCCCGAGACACTCTCCCCTCCCCCGAGACACTCTCCCTCCCCCCGTGACATTCTCCACTCCCCCGAGACACTCTCCCCTCCCCCCGAGACACTCTCCCCTCCCCCCGAGACACTCTTCCCTCCCACCGAGACACTCTCCCCTCCCCCCAAGACACTCTCCACTCCCCCGAGACACTCTCCCCTCCCCCCGAGACACTCTCCCCTCCCCCCGAGACACTCTTCCCTCCCACCGAGACACTCTCCCCTCCCCCCAAGACACTCTCCACTCCCACCGAGACACTCTCCACTCCCCCGAGACATTCTCTCCTCCCCCTGAGACACTCTCCCCTCCCCCGAGACACTCTCCCTCCCCCCATGACACTCTCCCCTCCCCCCGTGACACTCTCCCCTCCCCCCGGGACACTCTCACCTCTCCCCGGGACACTCACGCCACACCTCGGTACACTCTCCCCTCTCCCCGGGACACTCTCCCCTCTCCCCGGGACACTCACGCCACACCTCGGGACACTCTCCCCTCCCCTCCCCCTGGGAAACTCTCCACTCCCCTCGGGACACTCTCCCCTCCCCTCCCCCCGGGACACTCTCCACTCCCCTCGGGACACTCTCCTTTCCCCTCCCCCCGGGACACTCTCCCCTCTCCCCGGGACACTCACGCCACACCTCGGGACACTCTCCCCTCCCCTCCCCCCGGGACACTCTCCACTCCCACCGAGACACTCTCCACTCCCCCGAGACATTCTCTCCTCCCCCTGAGACACTCTCCCCTCCCCCGAGACACTCTCCCTCCCCCCATGACACTCTCCCCTCCCCCCGTGACACTCTCCCCTCCCCCCGGGACACTCTCACCTCTCCCCGGGACACTCACGCCACACCTCGGTACACTCTCCCCTCCCCTCCCCCTGGGAAACTCTCCACTCCCCTCGGGACACTCTCCCCTCCCCTCCCCCCGGGACACTCTCCACTCCCCTCGGGACACTCTCCTTTCCCCTCCCCCCGGGACACTCTCCCCTCTCCCCGGGACACTCACGCCACACCTCGGGACACTCTCCCCTCCCCTCCCCCCGGGACAGTCTCCCTTCCTCCCGGGACACTCTCCCCTCCCCTCCCCCCGGGAAACTCTCCACTCCCCTCGGGACACTCTCCCCTCCCCTCCCCCCGGGACACTCTCCCCTCCCCTCGGGACACTCTCCCCTCCCCTCTCCTCGGGACACACTCCCCTACCCGCGGAGACACTCTCCCCTCCCCCGGGACACTCTCCCCTCACCCCGAGACACACTCCCCTACCCCGAGACACTCTCCCTCCCCCCGTGACACACTCCCCTCCCCCCGAGACACTCTCCCCTCCCCCGAGACACTCTCCCTCCCCCCGTGACATTCTCCACTCCCCCGAGACACTCTCCCCTCCCCCCGAGACACTCTCCCCTCCCCCCGAGACACTCTTCCCTCCCACCGAGACACTCTCCCCTCCCCCCAAGACACTCTCCACTCCCACCGAGACACTCTCCACTCCCCCGAGACATTCTCTCCTCCCCCTGAGACACTCTCCCCTCCCCCGAGACACTCTCCCTCCCCCCATGACACTCTCCCCTCCCCCCGTGACACTCTCCCCTCCCCCCGGGACACTCTCACCTCTCCCCGGGACACTCACGCCACACCTCGGTACACTCTCCCCTCTCCCCGGGACACTCTCCCCTCTCCCCGGGACACTCACGCCACACCTCGGGACACTCTCCCCTCCCCTCCCCCTGGGAAACTCTCCACTCCCCTCGGGACACTCTCCCCTCCCCTCCCCCCGGGACACTCTCCACTCCCCTCGGGACACTCTCCTTTCCCCTCCCCCCGGGACACTCTCCCCTCTCCCCGGGACACTCACGCCACACCTCGGGACACTCTCCCCTCCCCTCCCCCCGGGACACTCTCCCCTCCCCTCGGGACACTCTCCCCTCCCCTCTCCTCGGGACACACTCCCCTACCCGCGGAGACACTCTCCCCACCCCTCTCCTCGGGACACTCTCCCCTCCCCTCTCCTCGGGACACTCTCCCCTCCCCCCCGAGACACACTCCCCTCCCCTCGGGACACTCTCCCCTCCACCCGAGACAGTCTCCCCTCCTCCCGGGACACTCTCCCCTCCCACCGTGACACTCTCCCCTCCCCTCGGGACACTCTCCCCTCCCCTCTCCTCGGGACACATTCCCCTACCCGCGGAGACACTCTCCCCTCCCCCCGGGACACTCTCCCCTCCCCTCGGGACACTCTCCCCTCCCCTCTCCTCGGGACACACTCCCCTACCCGCGGAGACACTCTCCCCTCCCCCCGGGACAGTCTCCCTTCCTCCCGGGACACTCTCCCCTCCCCTCCCCCCGGGACACTCTCCCCTCCCCCCGTGACACTCTCCCCTCCCCTCCCCCCGGGACACTCTCCCCGCCCCTCGGGACACTCTCCCCTCCCCTCTCCTCGGGACACACTCCCCTACCCGCGGAGACACTCTCCCCTCCCCCGGGACACTCTCCCCTCACCCCGAGACACACTCCCCTACCCCGAGACACTCTCCCTCCCCCCGTGACACACTCCCCTCCCCCCGAGACACTCTCCCCTCCCCCGAGACACTCTCCCTCCCCCCGTGACATTCTCCACTCCCCCGAGACACTCTCCCCTCCCCCCGAGACACTCTCCCCTCCCCCCGAGACACTCTTCCCTCCCACCGAGACACTCTCCCCTCCCCCCAAGACACTCTCCACTCCCACCGAGACACTCTCCACTCCCCCGAGACATTCTCTCCTCCCCCTGAGACACTCTCCCCTCCCCCGAGACACTCTCCCTCCCCCCATGACACTCTCCCCTCCCCCCGTGACACTCTCCCCTCCCCCCGGGACACTCTCACCTCTCCCCGGGACACTCACGCCACACCTCGGTACACTCTCCCCTCTCCCCGGGACACTCTCCCCTCTCCCCGGGACACTCACGCCACACCTCGGGACACTCTCCCCTCCCCTCCCCCTGGGAAACTCTCCACTCCCCTCGGGACACTCTCCCCTCCCCTCCCCCCGGGACACTCTCCACTCCCCTCGGGACACTCTCCTTTCCCCTCCCCCCGGGACACTCTCCCCTCTCCCCGGGACACTCACGCCACACCTCGGGACACTCTCCCCTCCCCTCCCCCCGGGACACTCTCCACTCCCACCGAGACACTCTCCACTCCCCCGAGACATTCTCTCCTCCCCCTGAGACACTCTCCCCTCCCCCGAGACACTCTCCCTCCCCCCATGACACTCTCCCCTCCCCCCGTGACACTCTCCCCTCCCCCCGGGACACTCTCACCTCTCCCCGGGACACTCACGCCACACCTCGGTACACTCTCCCCTCTCCCCGGGACACTCTCCCCTCTCCCCGGGACACTCACGCCACACCTCGGTACACTCTCCCCTCTCCCCGGGACACTCTCCCCTCTCCCCGGGACACTCACGCCACACCTCGGGACACTCTCCCCTCCCCTCCCCCTGGGAAACTCTCCACTCCCCTCGGGACACTCTCCCCTCCCCTCCCCCCGGGACACTCTCCACTCCCCTCGGGACACTCTCCTTTCCCCTCCCCCCGGGACACTCTCCCCTCTCCCCGGGACACTCACGCCACACCTCGGGACACTCTCCCCTCCCCTCCCCCCGGGACACTCTCCACTCCCACCGAGACACTCTCCACTCCCCCGAGACATTCTCTCCTCCCCCTGAGACACTCTCCCCTCCCCCGAGACACTCTCCCTCCCCCCATGACACTCTCCCCTCCCCCCGTGACACTCTCCCCTCCCCCCGGGACACTCTCACCTCTCCCCGGGACACTCACGCCACACCTCGGTACACTCTCCCCTCTCCCCGGGACACTCTCCCCTCTCCCCGGGACACTCACGCCACACCTCGGGACACTCTCCCCTCCCCTCCCCCTGGGAAACTCTCCACTCCCCTCGGGACACTCTCCCCTCCCCTCCCCCCGGGACACTCTCCACTCCCCTCGGGACACTCTCCTTTCCCCTCCCCCCGGGACACTCTCCCCTCTCCCCGGGACACTCACGCCACACCTCGGGACACTCTCCCCTCCCCTCCCCCCGGGACACTCTCCCCTCCCCTCGGGACACTCTCCCCTCCCCTCTCCTCGGGACACACTCCCCTACCCGCGGAGACACTCTCCCCACCCCTCTCCTCGGGACACTCTCCCCTCCCCTCTCCTCGGGACACACTCCCCTACCCGCGGAGACACTCTCCCCACCCCTCTCCTCGGGACACTCTCCCCTCCCCTCTCCTCGGGACACTCTCCCCTCCCCCCCGAGACACACTCCCCTCCCCTCGGGACACTCTCCCCTCCACCCGAGACAGTCTCCCCTCCTCCCGGGACACTCTCCCCTCCCACCGTGACACTCTCCCCTCCCCCCGGGACACTCTCCCCTCTCCCCGGGACACTCACGCCACACCTCGGTACACTCTCCCCTCTCCCCGGGACACTCACGCCACACCTCGGGACACTCTCCCCTCCCCACCCCCCGGGACACTCTCCCCTCCCCTCGGGACACTCTCCCCTCCCCTCTCCTCGGGACACATTCCCCTACCCGCGGAGACACTCTCCCCTCCCCCCGGGACACTCTCCCCTCTCCCCGGGACACTCTCCCCTCACCCCGAGACACACTCCCCTACCCCGAGACACTCTCCCTCCCCCCGTGACACACTCCCCTCCCCCCGAGACACTCTCCCCTCCCCCGAGACACTCTCCCTCCCCCCGTGACATTCTCCACTCCCCCGAGACACTCTCCCCTCCCCCCGAGACACTCTCCCCTCCCCCCGAGACACTCTTCCCTCCCACCGAGACACTCTCCCCTCCCCCCAAGACACTCTCCACTCCCCCGAGACACTCTCCCCTCCCCCCGAGACACTCTCCCCTCCCCCCGAGACACTCTTCCCTCCCACCGAGACACTCTCCCCTCCCCCCAAGACACTCTCCACTCCCACCGAGACACTCTCCACTCCCCCGAGACATTCTCTCCTCCCCCTGAGACACTCTCCCCTCCCCCGAGACACTCTCCCTCCCCCCATGACACTCTCCCCTCCCCCCGTGACACTCTCCCCTCCCCCCGGGACACTCTCACCTCTCCCCGGGACACTCACGCCACACCTCGGTACACTCTCCCCTCTCCCCGGGACACTCTCCCCTCTCCCCGGGACACTCACGCCACACCTCGGGACACTCTCCCCTCCCCTCCCCCTGGGAAACTCTCCACTCCCCTCGGGACACTCTCCCCTCCCCTCCCCCCGGGACACTCTCCACTCCCCTCGGGACACTCTCCTTTCCCCTCCCCCCGGGACACTCTCCCCTCTCCCCGGGACACTCACGCCACACCTCGGGACACTCTCCCCTCCCCTCCCCCCGGGACACTCTCCACTCCCACCGAGACACTCTCCACTCCCCCGAGACATTCTCTCCTCCCCCTGAGACACTCTCCCCTCCCCCGAGACACTCTCCCTCCCCCCATGACACTCTCCCCTCCCCCCGTGACACTCTCCCCTCCCCCCGGGACACTCTCACCTCTCCCCGGGACACTCACGCCACACCTCGGTACACTCTCCCCTCCCCTCCCCCTGGGAAACTCTCCACTCCCCTCGGGACACTCTCCCCTCCCCTCCCCCCGGGACACTCTCCACTCCCCTCGGGACACTCTCCTTTCCCCTCCCCCCGGGACACTCTCCCCTCTCCCCGGGACACTCACGCCACACCTCGGGACACTCTCCCCTCCCCACCCCCCGGGACACTCTCCCCTCCCCTCGGGACACTCTCCCCTCCCCTCTCCTCGGGACACATTCCCCTACCCGCGGAGACACTCTCCCCTCCCCCCGGGACACTCTCCCCTCTCCCCGGGACACTCTCCCCTCACCCCGAGACACACTCCCCTACCCCGAGACACTCTCCCTCCCCCCGTGACACACTCCCCTCCCCCCGAGACACTCTCCCCTCCCCCGAGACACTCTCCCTCCCCCCGTGACATTCTCCACTCCCCCGAGACACTCTCCCCTCCCCCCGAGACACTCTCCCCTCCCCCCGAGACACTCTTCCCTCCCACCGAGACACTCTCCCCTCCCCCCAAGACACTCTCCACTCCCCCGAGACACTCTCCCCTCCCCCCGAGACACTCTCCCCTCCCCCCGAGACACTCTTCCCTCCCACCGAGACACTCTCCCCTCCCCCCAAGACACTCTCCACTCCCACCGAGACACTCTCCACTCCCCCGAGACATTCTCTCCTCCCCCTGAGACACTCTCCCCTCCCCCGAGACACTCTCCCTCCCCCCATGACACTCTCCCCTCCCCCCGTGACACTCTCCCCTCCCCCCGGGACACTCTCACCTCTCCCCGGGACACTCACGCCACACCTCGGTACACTCTCCCCTCTCCCCGGGACACTCTCCCCTCTCCCCGGGACACTCACGCCACACCTCGGGACACTCTCCCCTCCCCTCCCCCTGGGAAACTCTCCACTCCCCTCGGGACACTCTCCCCTCCCCTCCCCCCGGGACACTCTCCACTCCCCTCGGGACACTCTCCTTTCCCCTCCCCCCGGGACACTCTCCCCTCTCCCCGGGACACTCACGCCACACCTCGGGACACTCTCCCCTCCCCTCCCCCCGGGACACTCTCCACTCCCACCGAGACACTCTCCACTCCCCCGAGACATTCTCTCCTCCCCCTGAGACACTCTCCCCTCCCCCGAGACACTCTCCCTCCCCCCATGACACTCTCCCCTCCCCCCGTGACACTCTCCCCTCCCCCCGGGACACTCTCACCTCTCCCCGGGACACTCACGCCACACCTCGGTACACTCTCCCCTCCCCTCCCCCTGGGAAACTCTCCACTCCCCTCGGGACACTCTCCCCTCCCCTCCCCCCGGGACACTCTCCACTCCCCTCGGGACACTCTCCTTTCCCCTCCCCCCGGGACACTCTCCCCTCTCCCCGGGACACTCACGCCACACCTCGGGACACTCTCCCCTCCCCTCCCCCCGGGACAGTCTCCCTTCCTCCCGGGACACTCTCCCCTCCCCTCCCCCCGGGAAACTCTCCACTCCCCTCGGGACACTCTCCCCTCCCCTCCCCCCGGGACACTCTCCCCTCCCCTCGGGACACTCTCCCCTCCCCTCTCCTCGGGACACACTCCCCTACCCGCGGAGACACTCTCCCCTCCCCCGGGACACTCTCCCCTCACCCCGAGACACACTCCCCTACCCCGAGACACTCTCCCTCCCCCCGTGACACACTCCCCTCCCCCCGAGACACTCTCCCCTCCCCCGAGACACTCTCCCTCCCCCCGTGACATTCTCCACTCCCCCGAGACACTCTCCCCTCCCCCCGAGACACTCTCCCCTCCCCCCGAGACACTCTTCCCTCCCACCGAGACACTCTCCCCTCCCCCCAAGACACTCTCCACTCCCACCGAGACACTCTCCACTCCCCCGAGACATTCTCTCCTCCCCCTGAGACACTCTCCCCTCCCCCGAGACACTCTCCCTCCCCCCATGACACTCTCCCCTCCCCCCGGGACACTCTCCCCTCCCCCCGGGACACTCTCACCTCTCCCCGGGACACTCACGCCACACCTCGGTACACTCTCCCCTCTCCCCGGGACACTCTCCCCTCTCCCCGGGACACTCACGCCACACCTCGGGACACTCTCCCCTCCCCTCCCCCTGGGAAACTCTCCACTCCCCTCGGGACACTCTCCCCTCCCCTCCCCCCGGGACACTCTCCACTCCCCTCGGGACACTCTCCTTTCCCCTCCCCCCGGGACACTCTCCCCTCTCCCCGGGACACTCACGCCACACCTCGGGACACTCTCCCCTCCCCTCCCCCCGGGACACTCTCCCCTCCCCTCGGGACACTCTCCCCTCCCCTCTCCTCGGGACACACTCCCCTACCCGCGGAGACACTCTCCCCACCCCTCTCCTCGGGACACTCTCCCCTCCCCTCTCCTCGGGACACTCTCCCCTCCCCCCCGAGACACACTCCCCTCCCCTCGGGACACTCTCCCCTCCACCCGAGACAGTCTCCCCTCCTCCCGGGACACTCTCCCCTCCCACCGTGACACTCTCCCCTCCCCCCGGGACACTCTCCCCTCTCCCCGGGACACTCACGCCACACCTCGGTACACTCTCCCCTCTCCCCGGGACACTCACGCCACACCTCGGGACACTCTCCCCTCCCCACCCCCCGGGACACTCTCCCCTCCCCTCGGGACACTCTCCCCTCCCCTCTCCTCGGGACACATTCCCCTACCCGCGGAGACACTCTCCCCTCCCCCCGGGACACTCTCCCCTCCCCTCGGGACACTCTCCCCTCCCCTCTCCTCGGGACACACTCCCCTACCCGCGGAGACACTCTCCCCTCCCCCCGGGACAGTCTCCCTTCCTCCCGGGACACTCTCCCCTCCCCTCCCCCCGGGACACTCTCCCCTCCCCCCGTGACACTCTCCCCTCCCCTCCCCCCGGGACACTCTCCCCGCCCCTCGGGACACTCTCCCCTCCCCTCTCCTCGGGACACACTCCCCTACCCGCGGAGACACTCTCCCCTCCCCCGGGACACTCTCCCCTCACCCCGAGACACACTCCCCTACCCCGAGACACTCTCCCTCCCCCCGTGACACACTCCCCTCCCCCCGAGACACTCTCCCCTCCCCCGAGACACTCTCCCTCCCCCCGTGACATTCTCCACTCCCCCGAGACACTCTCCCCTCCCCCCGAGACACTCTCCCCTCCCCCCGAGACACTCTTCCCTCCCACCGAGACACTCTCCCCTCCCCCCAAGACACTCTCCACTCCCACCGAGACACTCTCCACTCCCCCGAGACATTCTCTCCTCCCCCTGAGACACTCTCCCCTCCCCCGAGACACTCTCCCTCCCCCCATGACACTCTCCCCTCCCCCCGTGACACTCTCCCCTCCCCCCGGGACACTCTCACCTCTCCCCGGGACACTCACGCCACACCTCGGTACACTCTCCCCTCTCCCCGGGACACTCTCCCCTCTCCCCGGGACACTCACGCCACACCTCGGGACACTCTCCCCTCCCCTCCCCCTGGGAAACTCTCCACTCCCCTCGGGACACTCTCCCCTCCCCTCCCCCCGGGACACTCTCCACTCCCCTCGGGACACTCTCCTTTCCCCTCCCCCCGGGACACTCTCCCCTCTCCCCGGGACACTCACGCCACACCTCGGGACACTCTCCCCTCCCCTCCCCCCGGGACACTCTCCACTCCCACCGAGACACTCTCCACTCCCCCGAGACATTCTCTCCTCCCCCTGAGACACTCTCCCCTCCCCCGAGACACTCTCCCTCCCCCCATGACACTCTCCCCTCCCCCCGTGACACTCTCCCCTCCCCCCGGGACACTCTCACCTCTCCCCGGGACACTCACGCCACACCTCGGTACACTCTCCCCTCTCCCCGGGACACTCTCCCCTCTCCCCGGGACACTCACGCCACACCTCGGTACACTCTCCCCTCTCCCCGGGACACTCTCCCCTCTCCCCGGGACACTCACGCCACACCTCGGGACACTCTCCCCTCCCCTCCCCCTGGGAAACTCTCCACTCCCCTCGGGACACTCTCCCCTCCCCTCCCCCCGGGACACTCTCCACTCCCCTCGGGACACTCTCCTTTCCCCTCCCCCCGGGACACTCTCCCCTCTCCCCGGGACACTCACGCCACACCTCGGGACACTCTCCCCTCCCCTCCCCCCGGGACACTCTCCACTCCCACCGAGACACTCTCCACTCCCCCGAGACATTCTCTCCTCCCCCTGAGACACTCTCCCCTCCCCCGAGACACTCTCCCTCCCCCCATGACACTCTCCCCTCCCCCCGTGACACTCTCCCCTCCCCCCGGGACACTCTCACCTCTCCCCGGGACACTCACGCCACACCTCGGTACACTCTCCCCTCTCCCCGGGACACTCTCCCCTCTCCCCGGGACACTCACGCCACACCTCGGGACACTCTCCCCTCCCCTCCCCCTGGGAAACTCTCCACTCCCCTCGGGACACTCTCCCCTCCCCTCCCCCCGGGACACTCTCCACTCCCCTCGGGACACTCTCCTTTCCCCTCCCCCCGGGACACTCTCCCCTCTCCCCGGGACACTCACGCCACACCTCGGGACACTCTCCCCTCCCCTCCCCCCGGGACACTCTCCCCTCCCCTCGGGACACTCTCCCCTCCCCTCTCCTCGGGACACACTCCCCTACCCGCGGAGACACTCTCCCCACCCCTCTCCTCGGGACACTCTCCCCTCCCCTCTCCTCGGGACACACTCCCCTACCCGCGGAGACACTCTCCCCACCCCTCTCCTCGGGACACTCTCCCCTCCCCTCTCCTCGGGACACTCTCCCCTCCCCCCCGAGACACACTCCCCTCCCCTCGGGACACTCTCCCCTCCACCCGAGACAGTCTCCCCTCCTCCCGGGACACTCTCCCCTCCCACCGTGACACTCTCCCCTCCCCCCGGGACACTCTCCCCTCTCCCCGGGACACTCACGCCACACCTCGGTACACTCTCCCCTCTCCCCGGGACACTCACGCCACACCTCGGGACACTCTCCCCTCCCCACCCCCCGGGACACTCTCCCCTCCCCTCGGGACACTCTCCCCTCCCCTCTCCTCGGGACACATTCCCCTACCCGCGGAGACACTCTCCCCTCCCCCCGGGACACTCTCCCCTCTCCCCGGGACACTCTCCCCTCACCCCGAGACACACTCCCCTACCCCGAGACACTCTCCCTCCCCCCGTGACACACTCCCCTCCCCCCGAGACACTCTCCCCTCCCCCGAGACACTCTCCCTCCCCCCGTGACATTCTCCACTCCCCCGAGACACTCTCCCCTCCCCCCGAGACACTCTCCCCTCCCCCCGAGACACTCTTCCCTCCCACCGAGACACTCTCCCCTCCCCCCAAGACACTCTCCACTCCCCCGAGACACTCTCCCCTCCCCCCGAGACACTCTCCCCTCCCCCCGAGACACTCTTCCCTCCCACCGAGACACTCTCCCCTCCCCCCAAGACACTCTCCACTCCCACCGAGACACTCTCCACTCCCCCGAGACATTCTCTCCTCCCCCTGAGACACTCTCCCCTCCCCCGAGACACTCTCCCTCCCCCCATGACACTCTCCCCTCCCCCCGTGACACTCTCCCCTCCCCCCGGGACACTCTCACCTCTCCCCGGGACACTCACGCCACACCTCGGTACACTCTCCCCTCTCCCCGGGACACTCTCCCCTCTCCCCGGGACACTCACGCCACACCTCGGGACACTCTCCCCTCCCCTCCCCCTGGGAAACTCTCCACTCCCCTCGGGACACTCTCCCCTCCCCTCCCCCCGGGACACTCTCCACTCCCCTCGGGACACTCTCCTTTCCCCTCCCCCCGGGACACTCTCCCCTCTCCCCGGGACACTCACGCCACACCTCGGGACACTCTCCCCTCCCCTCCCCCCGGGACACTCTCCACTCCCACCGAGACACTCTCCACTCCCCCGAGACATTCTCTCCTCCCCCTGAGACACTCTCCCCTCCCCCGAGACACTCTCCCTCCCCCCATGACACTCTCCCCTCCCCCCGTGACACTCTCCCCTCCCCCCGGGACACTCTCACCTCTCCCCGGGACACTCACGCCACACCTCGGTACACTCTCCCCTCCCCTCCCCCTGGGAAACTCTCCACTCCCCTCGGGACACTCTCCCCTCCCCTCCCCCCGGGACACTCTCCACTCCCCTCGGGACACTCTCCTTTCCCCTCCCCCCGGGACACTCTCCCCTCTCCCCGGGACACTCACGCCACACCTCGGGACACTCTCCCCTCCCCTCCCCCCGGGACAGTCTCCCTTCCTCCCGGGACACTCTCCCCTCCCCTCCCCCCGGGAAACTCTCCACTCCCCTCGGGACACTCTCCCCTCCCCTCCCCCCGGGACACTCTCCCCTCCCCTCGGGACACTCTCCCCTCCCCTCTCCTCGGGACACACTCCCCTACCCGCGGAGACACTCTCCCCTCCCCCGGGACACTCTCCCCTCACCCCGAGACACACTCCCCTACCCCGAGACACTCTCCCTCCCCCCGTGACACACTCCCCTCCCCCCGAGACACTCTCCCCTCCCCCGAGACACTCTCCCTCCCCCCGTGACATTCTCCACTCCCCCGAGACACTCTCCCCTCCCCCCGAGACACTCTCCCCTCCCCCCGAGACACTCTTCCCTCCCACCGAGACACTCTCCCCTCCCCCCAAGACACTCTCCACTCCCACCGAGACACTCTCCACTCCCCCGAGACATTCTCTCCTCCCCCTGAGACACTCTCCCCTCCCCCGAGACACTCTCCCTCCCCCCATGACACTCTCCCCTCCCCCCGTGACACTCTCCCCTCCCCCCGGGACACTCTCACCTCTCCCCGGGACACTCACGCCACACCTCGGTACACTCTCCCCTCTCCCCGGGACACTCTCCCCTCTCCCCGGGACACTCACGCCACACCTCGGGACACTCTCCCCTCCCCTCCCCCTGGGAAACTCTCCACTCCCCTCGGGACACTCTCCCCTCCCCTCCCCCCGGGACACTCTCCACTCCCCTCGGGACACTCTCCTTTCCCCTCCCCCCGGGACACTCTCCCCTCTCCCCGGGACACTCACGCCACACCTCGGGACACTCTCCCCTCCCCTCCCCCCGGGACACTCTCCCCTCCCCTCGGGACACTCTCCCCTCCCCTCTCCTCGGGACACACTCCCCTACCCGCGGAGACACTCTCCCCACCCCTCTCCTCGGGACACTCTCCCCTCCCCTCTCCTCGGGACACTCTCCCCTCCCCCCCGAGACACACTCCCCTCCCCTCGGGACACTCTCCCCTCCACCCGAGACAGTCTCCCCTCCTCCCGGGACACTCTCCCCTCCCACCGTGACACTCTCCCCTCCCCTCGGGACACTCTCCCCTCCCCTCTCCTCGGGACACATTCCCCTACCCGCGGAGACACTCTCCCCTCCCCCCGGGACACTCTCCCCTCCCCTCGGGACACTCTCCCCTCCCCTCTCCTCGGGACACACTCCCCTACCCGCGGAGACACTCTCCCCTCCCCCCGGGACAGTCTCCCTTCCTCCCGGGACACTCTCCCCTCCCCTCCCCCCGGGACACTCTCCCCTCCCCCCGTGACACTCTCCCCTCCCCTCCCCCCGGGACACTCTCCCCGCCCCTCGGGACACTCTCCCCTCCCCTCTCCTCGGGACACACTCCCCTACCCGCGGAGACACTCTCCCCTCCCCCGGGACACTCTCCCCTCACCCCGAGACACACTCCCCTACCCCGAGACACTCTCCCTCCCCCCGTGACACACTCCCCTCCCCCCGAGACACTCTCCCCTCCCCCGAGACACTCTCCCTCCCCCCGTGACATTCTCCACTCCCCCGAGACACTCTCCCCTCCCCCCGAGACACTCTCCCCTCCCCCCGAGACACTCTTCCCTCCCACCGAGACACTCTCCCCTCCCCCCAAGACACTCTCCACTCCCACCGAGACACTCTCCACTCCCCCGAGACATTCTCTCCTCCCCCTGAGACACTCTCCCCTCCCCCGAGACACTCTCCCTCCCCCCATGACACTCTCCCCTCCCCCCGTGACACTCTCCCCTCCCCCCGGGACACTCTCACCTCTCCCCGGGACACTCACGCCACACCTCGGTACACTCTCCCCTCTCCCCGGGACACTCTCCCCTCTCCCCGGGACACTCACGCCACACCTCGGGACACTCTCCCCTCCCCTCCCCCTGGGAAACTCTCCACTCCCCTCGGGACACTCTCCCCTCCCCTCCCCCCGGGACACTCTCCACTCCCCTCGGGACACTCTCCTTTCCCCTCCCCCCGGGACACTCTCCCCTCTCCCCGGGACACTCACGCCACACCTCGGGACACTCTCCCCTCCCCTCCCCCCGGGACACTCTCCACTCCCACCGAGACACTCTCCACTCCCCCGAGACATTCTCTCCTCCCCCTGAGACACTCTCCCCTCCCCCGAGACACTCTCCCTCCCCCCATGACACTCTCCCCTCCCCCCGTGACACTCTCCCCTCCCCCCGGGACACTCTCACCTCTCCCCGGGACACTCACGCCACACCTCGGTACACTCTCCCCTCTCCCCGGGACACTCTCCCCTCTCCCCGGGACACTCACGCCACACCTCGGGACACTCTCCCCTCCCCTCCCCCTGGGAAACTCTCCACTCCCCTCGGGACACTCTCCCCTCCCCTCCCCCCGGGACACTCTCCCCTCTCCCCGGGACACTCACGCCACACCTCGGGACACTCTCCCCTCCCCTCCCCCCGGGACACTCTCCCCTCCCCTCGGGACACTCTCCCCTCCCCTCTCCTCGGGACACACTCCCCTACCCGCGGAGACACTCTCCCCACCCCTCTCCTCGGGACACTCTCCCCTCCCCTCTCCTCGGGACACACTCCCCTACCCGCGGAGACACTCTCCCCACCCCTCTCCTCGGGACACTCTCCCCTCCCCTCTCCTCGGGACACTCTCCCCTCCCCCCCGAGACACACTCCCCTCCCCTCGGGACACTCTCCCCTCCACCCGAGACAGTCTCCCCTCCTCCCGGGACACTCTCCCCTCCCACCGTGACACTCTCCCCTCCCCCCGGGACACTCTCCCCTCTCCCCGGGACACTCACGCCACACCTCGGTACACTCTCCCCTCTCCCCGGGACACTCACGCCACACCTCGGGACACTCTCCCCTCCCCACCCCCCGGGACACTCTCCCCTCCCCTCGGGACACTCTCCCCTCCCCTCTCCTCGGGACACATTCCCCTACCCGCGGAGACACTCTCCCCTCCCCCCGGGACACTCTCCCCTCTCCCCGGGACACTCTCCCCTCACCCCGAGACACACTCCCCTACCCCGAGACACTCTCCCTCCCCCCGTGACACACTCCCCTCCCCCCGAGACACTCTCCCCTCCCCCGAGACACTCTCCCTCCCCCCGTGACATTCTCCACTCCCCCGAGACACTCTCCCCTCCCCCCGAGACACTCTCCCCTCCCCCCGAGACACTCTTCCCTCCCACCGAGACACTCTCCCCTCCCCCCAAGACACTCTCCACTCCCCCGAGACACTCTCCCCTCCCCCCGAGACACTCTCCCCTCCCCCCGAGACACTCTTCCCTCCCACCGAGACACTCTCCCCTCCCCCCAAGACACTCTCCACTCCCACCGAGACACTCTCCACTCCCCCGAGACATTCTCTCCTCCCCCTGAGACACTCTCCCCTCCCCCGAGACACTCTCCCTCCCCCCATGACACTCTCCCCTCCCCCCGTGACACTCTCCCCTCCCCCCGGGACACTCTCACCTCTCCCCGGGACACTCACGCCACACCTCGGTACACTCTCCCCTCTCCCCGGGACACTCTCCCCTCTCCCCGGGACACTCACGCCACACCTCGGGACACTCTCCCCTCCCCTCCCCCTGGGAAACTCTCCACTCCCCTCGGGACACTCTCCCCTCCCCTCCCCCCGGGACACTCTCCACTCCCCTCGGGACACTCTCCTTTCCCCTCCCCCCGGGACACTCTCCCCTCTCCCCGGGACACTCACGCCACACCTCGGGACACTCTCCCCTCCCCTCCCCCCGGGACACTCTCCCCTCCCCTCGGGACACTCTCCCCTCCCCTCTCCTCGGGACACACTCCCCTACCCGCGGAGACACTCTCCCCACCCCTCTCCTCGGGACACTCTCCCCTCCCCTCTCCTCGGGACACACTCCCCTACCCGCGGAGACACTCTCCCCACCCCTCTCCTCGGGACACTCTCCCCTCCCCTCTCCTCGGGACACTCTCCCCTCCCCCCCGAGACACACTCCCCTCCCCTCGGGACACTCTCCCCTCCACCCGAGACAGTCTCCCCTCCTCCCGGGACACTCTCCCCTCCCACCGTGACACTCTCCCCTCCCCCCGGGACACTCTCCCCTCTCCCCGGGACACTCACGCCACACCTCGGTACACTCTCCCCTCTCCCCGGGACACTCACGCCACACCTCGGGACACTCTCCCCTCCCCACCCCCCGGGACACTCTCCCCTCCCCTCGGGACACTCTCCCCTCCCCTCTCCTCGGGACACATTCCCCTACCCGCGGAGACACTCTCCCCTCCCCCCGGGACACTCTCCCCTCTCCCCGGGACACTCTCCCCTCACCCCGAGACACACTCCCCTACCCCGAGACACTCTCCCTCCCCCCGTGACACACTCCCCTCCCCCCGAGACACTCTCCCCTCCCCCGAGACACTCTCCCTCCCCCCGTGACATTCTCCACTCCCCCGAGACACTCTCCCCTCCCCCCGAGACACTCTCCCCTCCCCCCGAGACACTCTTCCCTCCCACCGAGACACTCTCCCCTCCCCCCAAGACACTCTCCACTCCCCCGAGACACTCTCCCCTCCCCCCGAGACACTCTCCCCTCCCCCCGAGACACTCTTCCCTCCCACCGAGACACTCTCCCCTCCCCCCAAGACACTCTCCACTCCCACCGAGACACTCTCCACTCCCCCGAGACATTCTCTCCTCCCCCTGAGACACTCTCCCCTCCCCCGAGACACTCTCCCTCCCCCCATGACACTCTCCCCTCCCCCCGTGACACTCTCCCCTCCCCCCGGGACACTCTCACCTCTCCCCGGGACACTCACGCCACACCTCGGTACACTCTCCCCTCTCCCCGGGACACTCTCCCCTCTCCCCGGGACACTCACGCCACACCTCGGGACACTCTCCCCTCCCCTCCCCCTGGGAAACTCTCCACTCCCCTCGGGACACTCTCCCCTCCCCTCCCCCCGGGACACTCTCCACTCCCCTCGGGACACTCTCCTTTCCCCTCCCCCCGGGACACTCTCCCCTCTCCCCGGGACACTCACGCCACACCTCGGGACACTCTCCCCTCCCCTCCCCCCGGGACACTCTCCACTCCCACCGAGACACTCTCCACTCCCCCGAGACATTCTCTCCTCCCCCTGAGACACTCTCCCCTCCCCCGAGACACTCTCCCTCCCCCCATGACACTCTCCCCTCCCCCCGTGACACTCTCCCCTCCCCCCGGGACACTCTCACCTCTCCCCGGGACACTCACGCCACACCTCGGTACACTCTCCCCTCTCCCCGGGACACTCTCCCCTCTCCCCGGGACACTCACGCCACACCTCGGGACACTCTCCCCTCCCCTCCCCCTGGGAAACTCTCCACTCCCCTCGGGACACTCTCCCCTCCCCTCCCCCCGGGACACTCTCCACTCCCCTCGGGACACTCTCCTTTCCCCTCCCCCCGGGACACTCTCCCCTCTCCCCGGGACACTCACGCCACACCTCGGGACACTCTCCCCTCCCCTCCCCCCGGGACACTCTCCCCTCCCCTCGGGACACTCTCCCCTCCCCTCTCCTCGGGACACACTCCCCTACCCCGAGACACTCTCCCTCCCCCCGTGACACACTCCCCTCCCCCCGAGACACTCTCCCCTCCCCCGAGACACTCTCCCTCCCCCCGTGACATTCTCCACTCCCCCGAGACACTCTCCCCTCCCCCCGAGACACTCTCCCCTCCCCCCGAGACACTCTTCCCTCCCACCGAGACACTCTCCCCTCCCCCCAAGACACTCTCCACTCCCACCGAGACACTCTCCACTCCCCCGAGACATTCTCTCCTCCCCCTGAGACACTCTCCCCTCCCCCGAGACACTCTCCCTCCCCCCATGACACTCTCCCCTCCCCCCGTGACACTCTCCCCTCCCCCCGGGACACTCTCACCTCTCCCCGGGACACTCACGCCACACCTCGGTACACTCTCCCCTCTCCCCGGGACACTCTCCCCTCTCCCCGGGACACTCACGCCACACCTCGGGACACTCTCCCCTCCCCTCCCCCTGGGAAACTCTCCACTCCCCTCGGGACACTCTCCCCTCCCCTCCCCCCGGGACACTCTCCACTCCCCTCGGGACACTCTCCTTTCCCCTCCCCCCGGGACACTCTCCCCTCTCCCCGGGACACTCACGCCACACCTCGGGACACTCTCCCCTCCCCTCCCCCCGGGACACTCTCCACTCCCACCGAGACACTCTCCACTCCCCCGAGACATTCTCTCCTCCCCCTGAGACACTCTCCCCTCCCCCGAGACACTCTCCCTCCCCCCATGACACTCTCCCCTCCCCCCGTGACACTCTCCCCTCCCCCCGGGACACTCTCACCTCTCCCCGGGACACTCACGCCACACCTCGGTACACTCTCCCCTCTCCCCGGGACACTCTCCCCTCTCCCCGGGACACTCACGCCACACCTCGGGACACTCTCCCCTCCCCTCCCCCTGGGAAACTCTCCACTCCCCTCGGGACACTCTCCCCTCCCCTCCCCCCGGGACACTCTCCACTCCCCTCGGGACACTCTCCTTTCCCCTCCCCCCGGGACACTCTCCCCTCTCCCCGGGACACTCACGCCACACCTCGGGACACTCTCCCCTCCCCTCCCCCCGGGACAGTCTCCCTTCCTCCCGGGACACTCTCCCCTCCCCTCCCCCCGGGAAACTCTCCACTCCCCTCGGGACACTCTCCCCTCCCCTCCCCCCGGGACACTCTCCCCTCCCCTCGGGACACTCTCCCCTCCCCTCTCCTCGGGACACACTCCCCTACCCGCGGAGACACTCTCCCCTCCCCCGGGACACTCTCCCCTCACCCCGAGACACACTCCCCTACCCCGAGACACTCTCCCTCCCCCCGTGACACACTCCCCTCCCCCCGAGACACTCTCCCCTCCCCCGAGACACTCTCCCTCCCCCCGTGACATTCTCCACTCCCCCGAGACACTCTCCCCTCCCCCCGAGACACTCTCCCCTCCCCCCGAGACACTCTTCCCTCCCACCGAGACACTCTCCCCTCCCCCCAAGACACTCTCCACTCCCACCGAGACACTCTCCACTCCCCCGAGACATTCTCTCCTCCCCCTGAGACACTCTCCCCTCCCCCGAGACACTCTCCCTCCCCCCATGACACTCTCCCCTCCCCCCGTGACACTCTCCCCTCCCCCCGGGACACTCTCACCTCTCCCCGGGACACTCACGCCACACCTCGGTACACTCTCCCCTCTCCCCGGGACACTCTCCCCTCTCCCCGGGACACTCACGCCACACCTCGGGACACTCTCCCCTCCCCTCCCCCTGGGAAACTCTCCACTCCCCTCGGGACACTCTCCCCTCCCCTCCCCCCGGGACACTCTCCACTCCCCTCGGGACACTCTCCTTTCCCCTCCCCCCGGGACACTCTCCCCTCTCCCCGGGACACTCACGCCACACCTCGGGACACTCTCCCCTCCCCTCCCCCCGGGACACTCTCCCCTCCCCTCGGGACACTCTCCCCTCCCCTCTCCTCGGGACACACTCCCCTACCCGCGGAGACACTCTCCCCACCCCTCTCCTCGGGACACTCTCCCCTCCCCTCTCCTCGGGACACTCTCCCCTCCCCCCCGAGACACACTCCCCTCCCCTCGGGACACTCTCCCCTCCACCCGAGACAGTCTCCCCTCCTCCCGGGACACTCTCCCCTCCCACCGTGACACTCTCCCCTCCCCCCGGGACACTCTCCCCTCTCCCCGGGACACTCACGCCACACCTCGGTACACTCTCCCCTCTCCCCGGGACACTCACGCCACACCTCGGGACACTCTCCCCTCCCCACCCCCCGGGACACTCTCCCCTCCCCTCGGGACACTCTCCCCTCCCCTCTCCTCGGGACACATTCCCCTACCCGCGGAGACACTCTCCCCTCCCCCCGGGACACTCTCCCCTCCCCTCGGGACACTCTCCCCTCCCCTCTCCTCGGGACACACTCCCCTACCCGCGGAGACACTCTCCCCTCCCCCCGGGACAGTCTCCCTTCCTCCCGGGACACTCTCCCCTCCCCTCCCCCCGGGAAACTCTCCACTCCCCTCGGGACACTCTCCCCTCCCCTCCCCCCGGGACACTCTCCCCTCCCCTCGGGACACTCTCCCCTCCCCTCTCCTCGGGACACACTCCCCTACCCGCGGAGACACTCTCCCCTCCCCCGGGACACTCTCCCCTCACCCCGAGACACACTCCCCTACCCCGAGACACTCTCCCTCCCCCCGTGACACACTCCCCTCCCCCCGAGACACTCTCCCCTCCCCCGAGACACTCTCCCTCCCCCCGTGACATTCTCCACTCCCCCGAGACACTCTCCCCTCCCCCCGAGACACTCTCCCCTCCCCCCGAGACACTCTTCCCTCCCACCGAGACACTCTCCCCTCCCCCCAAGACACTCTCCACTCCCACCGAGACACTCTCCACTCCCCCGAGACATTCTCTCCTCCCCCTGAGACACTCTCCCCTCCCCCGAGACACTCTCCCTCCCCCCATGACACTCTCCCCTCCCCCCGTGACACTCTCCCCTCCCCCCGGGACACTCTCACCTCTCCCCGGGACACTCACGCCACACCTCGGTACACTCTCCCCTCTCCCCGGGACACTCTCCCCTCTCCCCGGGACACTCACGCCACACCTCGGGACACTCTCCCCTCCCCTCCCCCTGGGAAACTCTCCACTCCCCTCGGGACACTCTCCCCTCCCCTCCCCCCGGGACACTCTCCACTCCCCTCGGGACACTCTCCTTTCCCCTCCCCCCGGGACACTCTCCCCTCTCCCCGGGACACTCACGCCACACCTCGGGACACTCTCCCCTCCCCTCCCCCCGGGACACTCTCCCCTCCCCTCGGGACACTCTCCCCTCCCCTCTCCTCGGGACACACTCCCCTACCCGCGGAGACACTCTCCCCACCCCTCTCCTCGGGACACTCTCCCCTCCCCTCTCCTCGGGACACACTCCCCTACCCGCGGAGACACTCTCCCCACCCCTCTCCTCGGGACACTCTCCCCTCCCCTCTCCTCGGGACACTCTCCCCTCCCCCCCGAGACACACTCCCCTCCCCTCGGGACACTCTCCCCTCCACCCGAGACAGTCTCCCCTCCTCCCGGGACACTCTCCCCTCCCACCGTGACACTCTCCCCTCCCCCCGGGACACTCTCCCCTCTCCCCGGGACACTCACGCCACACCTCGGTACACTCTCCCCTCTCCCCGGGACACTCACGCCACACCTCGGGACACTCTCCCCTCCCCACCCCCCGGGACACTCTCCCCTCCCCTCTCCTCGGGACACATTCCCCTACCCGCGGAGACACTCTCCCCTCCCCCCGGGACACTCTCCCCTCCCCTCGGGACACTCTCCCCTCCCCTCTCCTCGGGACACACTCCCCTACCCGCGGAGACACTCTCCCCTCCCCCCGGGACAGTCTCCCTTCCTCCCGGGACACTCTCCCCTCCCCTCCCCCCGGGACACTCTCCCCTCCCCCCGTGACACTCTCCCCTCCCCTCCCCCCGGGACACTCTCCCCGCCCCTCGGGACACTCTCCCCTCCCCTCTCCTCGGGACACACTCCCCTACCCGCGGAGACACTCTCCCCTCCCCCGGGACACTCTCCCCTCACCCCGAGACACACTCCCCTACCCCGAGACACTCTCCCTCCCCCCGTGACACACTCCCCTCCCCCCGAGACACTCTCCCCTCCCCCGAGACACTCTCCCTCCCCCCGTGACATTCTCCACTCCCCCGAGACACTCTCCCCTCCCCCCGAGACACTCTCCCCTCCCCCCGAGACACTCTTCCCTCCCACCGAGACACTCTCCCCTCCCCCCAAGACACTCTCCACTCCCACCGAGACACTCTCCACTCCCCCGAGACATTCTCTCCTCCCCCTGAGACACTCTCCCCTCCCCCGAGACACTCTCCCTCCCCCCATGACACTCTCCCCTCCCCCCGTGACACTCTCCCCTCCCCCCGGGACACTCTCACCTCTCCCCGGGACACTCACGCCACACCTCGGTACACTCTCCCCTCTCCCCGGGACACTCTCCCCTCTCCCCGGGACACTCACGCCACACCTCGGGACACTCTCCCCTCCCCTCCCCCTGGGAAACTCTCCACTCCCCTCGGGACACTCTCCCCTCCCCTCCCCCCGGGACACTCTCCACTCCCCTCGGGACACTCTCCTTTCCCCTCCCCCCGGGACACTCTCCCCTCTCCCCGGGACACTCACGCCACACCTCGGGACACTCTCCCCTCCCCTCCCCCCGGGACACTCTCCACTCCCACCGAGACACTCTCCACTCCCCCGAGACATTCTCTCCTCCCCCTGAGACACTCTCCCCTCCCCCGAGACACTCTCCCTCCCCCCATGACACTCTCCCCTCCCCCCGTGACACTCTCCCCTCCCCCCGGGACACTCTCACCTCTCCCCGGGACACTCACGCCACACCTCGGTACACTCTCCCCTCTCCCCGGGACACTCTCCCCTCTCCCCGGGACACTCACGCCACACCTCGGGACACTCTCCCCTCCCCTCCCCCTGGGAAACTCTCCACTCCCCTCGGGACACTCTCCCCTCCCCTCCCCCCGGGACACTCTCCCCTCTCCCCGGGACACTCACGCCACACCTCGGGACACTCTCCCCTCCCCTCCCCCCGGGACACTCTCCACTCCCCTCGGGACACTCTCCTTTCCCCTCCCCCCGGGACACTCTCCCCTCTCCCCGGGACACTCACGCCACACCTCGGGACACTCTCCCCTCCCCTCCCCCCGGGACACTCTCCACTCCCACCGAGACACTCTCCACTCCCCCGAGACATTCTCTCCTCCCCCTGAGACACTCTCCCCTCCCCCGAGACACTCTCCCTCCCCCCATGACACTCTCCCCTCCCCCCGTGACACTCTCCCCTCCCCCCGGGACACTCTCACCTCTCCCCGGGACACTCACGCCACACCTCGGTACACTCTCCCCTCTCCCCGGGACACTCTCCCCTCTCCCCGGGACACTCACGCCACACCTCGGTACACTCTCCCCTCTCCCCGGGACACTCTCCCCTCTCCCCGGGACACTCACGCCACACCTCGGGACACTCTCCCCTCCCCTCCCCCTGGGAAACTCTCCACTCCCCTCGGGACACTCTCCCCTCCCCTCCCCCCGGGACACTCTCCACTCCCCTCGGGACACTCTCCTTTCCCCTCCCCCCGGGACACTCTCCCCTCTCCCCGGGACACTCACGCCACACCTCGGGACACTCTCCCCTCCCCTCCCCCCGGGACACTCTCCACTCCCACCGAGACACTCTCCACTCCCCCGAGACATTCTCTCCTCCCCCTGAGACACTCTCCCCTCCCCCGAGACACTCTCCCTCCCCCCATGACACTCTCCCCTCCCCCCGTGACACTCTCCCCTCCCCCCGGGACACTCTCACCTCTCCCCGGGACACTCACGCCACACCTCGGTACACTCTCCCCTCTCCCCGGGACACTCTCCCCTCTCCCCGGGACACTCACGCCACACCTCGGGACACTCTCCCCTCCCCTCCCCCTGGGAAACTCTCCACTCCCCTCGGGACACTCTCCCCTCCCCTCCCCCCGGGACACTCTCCACTCCCCTCGGGACACTCTCCTTTCCCCTCCCCCCGGGACACTCTCCCCTCTCCCCGGGACACTCACGCCACACCTCGGGACACTCTCCCCTCCCCTCCCCCCGGGACACTCTCCCCTCCCCTCGGGACACTCTCCCCTCCCCTCTCCTCGGGACACACTCCCCTACCCGCGGAGACACTCTCCCCACCCCTCTCCTCGGGACACTCTCCCCTCCCCTCTCCTCGGGACACACTCCCCTACCCGCGGAGACACTCTCCCCACCCCTCTCCTCGGGACACTCTCCCCTCCCCTCTCCTCGGGACACTCTCCCCTCCCCCCCGAGACACACTCCCCTCCCCTCGGGACACTCTCCCCTCCACCCGAGACAGTCTCCCCTCCTCCCGGGACACTCTCCCCTCCCACCGTGACACTCTCCCCTCCCCCCGGGACACTCTCCCCTCTCCCCGGGACACTCACGCCACACCTCGGTACACTCTCCCCTCTCCCCGGGACACTCACGCCACACCTCGGGACACTCTCCCCTCCCCACCCCCCGGGACACTCTCCCCTCCCCTCGGGACACTCTCCCCTCCCCTCTCCTCGGGACACATTCCCCTACCCGCGGAGACACTCTCCCCTCCCCCCGGGACACTCTCCCCTCTCCCCGGGACACTCTCCCCTCACCCCGAGACACACTCCCCTACCCCGAGACACTCTCCCTCCCCCCGTGACACACTCCCCTCCCCCCGAGACACTCTCCCCTCCCCCGAGACACTCTCCCTCCCCCCGTGACATTCTCCACTCCCCCGAGACACTCTCCCCTCCCCCCGAGACACTCTCCCCTCCCCCCGAGACACTCTTCCCTCCCACCGAGACACTCTCCCCTCCCCCCAAGACACTCTCCACTCCCCCGAGACACTCTCCCCTCCCCCCGAGACACTCTCCCCTCCCCCCGAGACACTCTTCCCTCCCACCGAGACACTCTCCCCTCCCCCCAAGACACTCTCCACTCCCACCGAGACACTCTCCACTCCCCCGAGACATTCTCTCCTCCCCCTGAGACACTCTCCCCTCCCCCGAGACACTCTCCCTCCCCCCATGACACTCTCCCCTCCCCCCGTGACACTCTCCCCTCCCCCCGGGACACTCTCACCTCTCCCCGGGACACTCACGCCACACCTCGGTACACTCTCCCCTCTCCCCGGGACACTCTCCCCTCTCCCCGGGACACTCACGCCACACCTCGGGACACTCTCCCCTCCCCTCCCCCTGGGAAACTCTCCACTCCCCTCGGGACACTCTCCCCTCCCCTCCCCCCGGGACACTCTCCACTCCCCTCGGGACACTCTCCTTTCCCCTCCCCCCGGGACACTCTCCCCTCTCCCCGGGACACTCACGCCACACCTCGGGACACTCTCCCCTCCCCTCCCCCCGGGACACTCTCCACTCCCACCGAGACACTCTCCACTCCCCCGAGACATTCTCTCCTCCCCCTGAGACACTCTCCCCTCCCCCGAGACACTCTCCCTCCCCCCATGACACTCTCCCCTCCCCCCGTGACACTCTCCCCTCCCCCCGGGACACTCTCACCTCTCCCCGGGACACTCACGCCACACCTCGGTACACTCTCCCCTCTCCCCGGGACACTCTCCCCTCTCCCCGGGACACTCACGCCACACCTCGGGACACTCTCCCCTCCCCTCCCCCTGGGAAACTCTCCACTCCCCTCGGGACACTCTCCCCTCCCCTCCCCCCGGGACACTCTCCCCTCTCCCCGGGACACTCACGCCACACCTCGGGACACTCTCCCCTCCCCTCCCCCCGGGACACTCTCCACTCCCCTCGGGACACTCTCCTTTCCCCTCCCCCCGGGACACTCTCCCCTCTCCCCGGGACACTCACGCCACACCTCGGGACACTCTCCCCTCCCCTCCCCCCGGGACACTCTCCACTCCCACCGAGACACTCTCCACTCCCCCGAGACATTCTCTCCTCCCCCTGAGACACTCTCCCCTCCCCCGAGACACTCTCCCTCCCCCCATGACACTCTCCCCTCCCCCCGTGACACTCTCCCCTCCCCCCGGGACACTCTCACCTCTCCCCGGGACACTCACGCCACACCTCGGTACACTCTCCCCTCTCCCCGGGACACTCTCCCCTCTCCCCGGGACACTCACGCCACACCTCGGTACACTCTCCCCTCTCCCCGGGACACTCTCCCCTCTCCCCGGGACACTCACGCCACACCTCGGGACACTCTCCCCTCCCCTCCCCCTGGGAAACTCTCCACTCCCCTCGGGACACTCTCCCCTCCCCTCCCCCCGGGACACTCTCCACTCCCCTCGGGACACTCTCCTTTCCCCTCCCCCCGGGACACTCTCCCCTCTCCCCGGGACACTCACGCCACACCTCGGGACACTCTCCCCTCCCCTCCCCCCGGGACACTCTCCACTCCCACCGAGACACTCTCCACTCCCCCGAGACATTCTCTCCTCCCCCTGAGACACTCTCCCCTCCCCCGAGACACTCTCCCTCCCCCCATGACACTCTCCCCTCCCCCCGTGACACTCTCCCCTCCCCCCGGGACACTCTCACCTCTCCCCGGGACACTCACGCCACACCTCGGTACACTCTCCCCTCTCCCCGGGACACTCTCCCCTCTCCCCGGGACACTCACGCCACACCTCGGGACACTCTCCCCTCCCCTCCCCCTGGGAAACTCTCCACTCCCCTCGGGACACTCTCCCCTCCCCTCCCCCCGGGACACTCTCCACTCCCCTCGGGACACTCTCCTTTCCCCTCCCCCCGGGACACTCTCCCCTCTCCCCGGGACACTCACGCCACACCTCGGGACACTCTCCCCTCCCCTCCCCCCGGGACACTCTCCCCTCCCCTCGGGACACTCTCCCCTCCCCTCTCCTCGGGACACACTCCCCTACCCGCGGAGACACTCTCCCCACCCCTCTCCTCGGGACACTCTCCCCTCCCCTCTCCTCGGGACACACTCCCCTACCCGCGGAGACACTCTCCCCACCCCTCTCCTCGGGACACTCTCCCCTCCCCTCTCCTCGGGACACTCTCCCCTCCCCCCCGAGACACACTCCCCTCCCCTCGGGACACTCTCCCCTCCACCCGAGACAGTCTCCCCTCCTCCCGGGACACTCTCCCCTCCCACCGTGACACTCTCCCCTCCCCCCGGGACACTCTCCCCTCTCCCCGGGACACTCACGCCACACCTCGGTACACTCTCCCCTCTCCCCGGGACACTCACGCCACACCTCGGGACACTCTCCCCTCCCCACCCCCCGGGACACTCTCCCCTCCCCTCGGGACACTCTCCCCTCCCCTCTCCTCGGGACACATTCCCCTACCCGCGGAGACACTCTCCCCTCCCCCCGGGACACTCTCCCCTCTCCCCGGGACACTCTCCCCTCACCCCGAGACACACTCCCCTACCCCGAGACACTCTCCCTCCCCCCGTGACACACTCCCCTCCCCCCGAGACACTCTCCCCTCCCCCGAGACACTCTCCCTCCCCCCGTGACATTCTCCACTCCCCCGAGACACTCTCCCCTCCCCCCGAGACACTCTCCCCTCCCCCCGAGACACTCTTCCCTCCCACCGAGACACTCTCCCCTCCCCCCAAGACACTCTCCACTCCCCCGAGACACTCTCCCCTCCCCCCGAGACACTCTCCCCTCCCCCCGAGACACTCTTCCCTCCCACCGAGACACTCTCCCCTCCCCCCAAGACACTCTCCACTCCCACCGAGACACTCTCCACTCCCCCGAGACATTCTCTCCTCCCCCTGAGACACTCTCCCCTCCCCCGAGACACTCTCCCTCCCCCCATGACACTCTCCCCTCCCCCCGTGACACTCTCCCCTCCCCCCGGGACACTCTCACCTCTCCCCGGGACACTCACGCCACACCTCGGTACACTCTCCCCTCTCCCCGGGACACTCTCCCCTCTCCCCGGGACACTCACGCCACACCTCGGGACACTCTCCCCTCCCCTCCCCCTGGGAAACTCTCCACTCCCCTCGGGACACTCTCCCCTCCCCTCCCCCCGGGACACTCTCCACTCCCCTCGGGACACTCTCCTTTCCCCTCCCCCCGGGACACTCTCCCCTCTCCCCGGGACACTCACGCCACACCTCGGGACACTCTCCCCTCCCCTCCCCCCGGGACACTCTCCACTCCCACCGAGACACTCTCCACTCCCCCGAGACATTCTCTCCTCCCCCTGAGACACTCTCCCCTCCCCCGAGACACTCTCCCTCCCCCCATGACACTCTCCCCTCCCCCCGTGACACTCTCCCCTCCCCCCGGGACACTCTCACCTCTCCCCGGGACACTCACGCCACACCTCGGTACACTCTCCCCTCTCCCCGGGACACTCTCCCCTCTCCCCGGGACACTCACGCCACACCTCGGGACACTCTCCCCTCCCCTCCCCCTGGGAAACTCTCCACTCCCCTCGGGACACTCTCCCCTCCCCTCCCCCCGGGACACTCTCCCCTCTCCCCGGGACACTCACGCCACACCTCGGGACACTCTCCCCTCCCCTCCCCCCGGGACACTCTCCACTCCCCTCGGGACACTCTCCTTTCCCCTCCCCCCGGGACACTCTCCCCTCTCCCCGGGACACTCACGCCACACCTCGGGACACTCTCCCCTCCCCTCCCCCCGGGACACTCTCCACTCCCACCGAGACACTCTCCACTCCCCCGAGACATTCTCTCCTCCCCCTGAGACACTCTCCCCTCCCCCGAGACACTCTCCCTCCCCCCATGACACTCTCCCCTCCCCCCGTGACACTCTCCCCTCCCCCCGGGACACTCTCACCTCTCCCCGGGACACTCACGCCACACCTCGGTACACTCTCCCCTCTCCCCGGGACACTCTCCCCTCTCCCCGGGACACTCACGCCACACCTCGGTACACTCTCCCCTCTCCCCGGGACACTCTCCCCTCTCCCCGGGACACTCACGCCACACCTCGGGACACTCTCCCCTCCCCTCCCCCTGGGAAACTCTCCACTCCCCTCGGGACACTCTCCCCTCCCCTCCCCCCGGGACACTCTCCACTCCCCTCGGGACACTCTCCTTTCCCCTCCCCCCGGGACACTCTCCCCTCTCCCCGGGACACTCACGCCACACCTCGGGACACTCTCCCCTCCCCTCCCCCCGGGACACTCTCCACTCCCACCGAGACACTCTCCACTCCCCCGAGACATTCTCTCCTCCCCCTGAGACACTCTCCCCTCCCCCGAGACACTCTCCCTCCCCCCATGACACTCTCCCCTCCCCCCGTGACACTCTCCCCTCCCCCCGGGACACTCTCACCTCTCCCCGGGACACTCACGCCACACCTCGGTACACTCTCCCCTCTCCCCGGGACACTCTCCCCTCTCCCCGGGACACTCACGCCACACCTCGGGACACTCTCCCCTCCCCTCCCCCTGGGAAACTCTCCACTCCCCTCGGGACACTCTCCCCTCCCCTCCCCCCGGGACACTCTCCACTCCCCTCGGGACACTCTCCTTTCCCCTCCCCCCGGGACACTCTCCCCTCTCCCCGGGACACTCACGCCACACCTCGGGACACTCTCCCCTCCCCTCCCCCCGGGACACTCTCCCCTCCCCTCGGGACACTCTCCCCTCCCCTCTCCTCGGGACACACTCCCCTACCCGCGGAGACACTCTCCCCACCCCTCTCCTCGGGACACTCTCCCCTCCCCTCTCCTCGGGACACACTCCCCTACCCGCGGAGACACTCTCCCCACCCCTCTCCTCGGGACACTCTCCCCTCCCCTCTCCTCGGGACACTCTCCCCTCCCCCCCGAGACACACTCCCCTCCCCTCGGGACACTCTCCCCTCCACCCGAGACAGTCTCCCCTCCTCCCGGGACACTCTCCCCTCCCACCGTGACACTCTCCCCTCCCCCCGGGACACTCTCCCCTCTCCCCGGGACACTCACGCCACACCTCGGTACACTCTCCCCTCTCCCCGGGACACTCACGCCACACCTCGGGACACTCTCCCCTCCCCACCCCCCGGGACACTCTCCCCTCCCCTCGGGACACTCTCCCCTCCCCTCTCCTCGGGACACATTCCCCTACCCGCGGAGACACTCTCCCCTCCCCCCGGGACACTCTCCCCTCTCCCCGGGACACTCTCCCCTCACCCCGAGACACACTCCCCTACCCCGAGACACTCTCCCTCCCCCCGTGACACACTCCCCTCCCCCCGAGACACTCTCCCCTCCCCCGAGACACTCTCCCTCCCCCCGTGACATTCTCCACTCCCCCGAGACACTCTCCCCTCCCCCCGAGACACTCTCCCCTCCCCCCGAGACACTCTTCCCTCCCACCGAGACACTCTCCCCTCCCCCCAAGACACTCTCCACTCCCCCGAGACACTCTCCCCTCCCCCCGAGACACTCTCCCCTCCCCCCGAGACACTCTTCCCTCCCACCGAGACACTCTCCCCTCCCCCCAAGACACTCTCCACTCCCACCGAGACACTCTCCACTCCCCCGAGACATTCTCTCCTCCCCCTGAGACACTCTCCCCTCCCCCGAGACACTCTCCCTCCCCCCATGACACTCTCCCCTCCCCCCGTGACACTCTCCCCTCCCCCCGGGACACTCTCACCTCTCCCCGGGACACTCACGCCACACCTCGGTACACTCTCCCCTCTCCCCGGGACACTCTCCCCTCTCCCCGGGACACTCACGCCACACCTCGGGACACTCTCCCCTCCCCTCCCCCTGGGAAACTCTCCACTCCCCTCGGGACACTCTCCCCTCCCCTCCCCCCGGGACACTCTCCACTCCCCTCGGGACACTCTCCTTTCCCCTCCCCCCGGGACACTCTCCCCTCTCCCCGGGACACTCACGCCACACCTCGGGACACTCTCCCCTCCCCTCCCCCCGGGACACTCTCCACTCCCACCGAGACACTCTCCACTCCCCCGAGACATTCTCTCCTCCCCCTGAGACACTCTCCCCTCCCCCGAGACACTCTCCCTCCCCCCATGACACTCTCCCCTCCCCCCGTGACACTCTCCCCTCCCCCCGGGACACTCTCACCTCTCCCCGGGACACTCACGCCACACCTCGGTACACTCTCCCCTCCCCTCCCCCTGGGAAACTCTCCACTCCCCTCGGGACACTCTCCCCTCCCCTCCCCCCGGGACACTCTCCACTCCCCTCGGGACACTCTCCTTTCCCCTCCCCCCGGGACACTCTCCCCTCTCCCCGGGACACTCACGCCACACCTCGGGACACTCTCCCCTCCCCTCCCCCCGGGACAGTCTCCCTTCCTCCCGGGACACTCTCCCCTCCCCTCCCCCCGGGAAACTCTCCACTCCCCTCGGGACACTCTCCCCTCCCCTCCCCCCGGGACACTCTCCCCTCCCCTCGGGACACTCTCCCCTCCCCTCTCCTCGGGACACACTCCCCTACCCGCGGAGACACTCTCCCCTCCCCCGGGACACTCTCCCCTCACCCCGAGACACACTCCCCTACCCCGAGACACTCTCCCTCCCCCCGTGACACACTCCCCTCCCCCCGAGACACTCTCCCCTCCCCCGAGACACTCTCCCTCCCCCCGTGACATTCTCCACTCCCCCGAGACACTCTCCCCTCCCCCCGAGACACTCTCCCCTCCCCCCGAGACACTCTTCCCTCCCACCGAGACACTCTCCCCTCCCCCCAAGACACTCTCCACTCCCACCGAGACACTCTCCACTCCCCCGAGACATTCTCTCCTCCCCCTGAGACACTCTCCCCTCCCCCGAGACACTCTCCCTCCCCCCATGACACTCTCCCCTCCCCCCGTGACACTCTCCCCTCCCCCCGGGACACTCTCACCTCTCCCCGGGACACTCACGCCACACCTCGGTACACTCTCCCCTCTCCCCGGGACACTCTCCCCTCTCCCCGGGACACTCACGCCACACCTCGGGACACTCTCCCCTCCCCTCCCCCTGGGAAACTCTCCACTCCCCTCGGGACACTCTCCCCTCCCCTCCCCCCGGGACACTCTCCACTCCCCTCGGGACACTCTCCTTTCCCCTCCCCCCGGGACACTCTCCCCTCTCCCCGGGACACTCACGCCACACCTCGGGACACTCTCCCCTCCCCTCCCCCCGGGACACTCTCCCCTCCCCTCGGGACACTCTCCCCTCCCCTCTCCTCGGGACACACTCCCCTACCCGCGGAGACACTCTCCCCACCCCTCTCCTCGGGACACTCTCCCCTCCCCTCTCCTCGGGACACTCTCCCCTCCCCCCCGAGACACACTCCCCTCCCCTCGGGACACTCTCCCCTCCACCCGAGACAGTCTCCCCTCCTCCCGGGACACTCTCCCCTCCCACCGTGACACTCTCCCCTCCCCTCGGGACACTCTCCCCTCCCCTCTCCTCGGGACACATTCCCCTACCCGCGGAGACACTCTCCCCTCCCCCCGGGACACTCTCCCCTCCCCTCGGGACACTCTCCCCTCCCCTCTCCTCGGGACACACTCCCCTACCCGCGGAGACACTCTCCCCTCCCCCCGGGACAGTCTCCCTTCCTCCCGGGACACTCTCCCCTCCCCTCCCCCCGGGACACTCTCCCCTCCCCCCGTGACACTCTCCCCTCCCCTCCCCCCGGGACACTCTCCCCGCCCCTCGGGACACTCTCCCCTCCCCTCTCCTCGGGACACACTCCCCTACCCGCGGAGACACTCTCCCCTCCCCCGGGACACTCTCCCCTCACCCCGAGACACACTCCCCTACCCCGAGACACTCTCCCTCCCCCCGTGACACACTCCCCTCCCCCCGAGACACTCTCCCCTCCCCCGAGACACTCTCCCTCCCCCCGTGACATTCTCCACTCCCCCGAGACACTCTCCCCTCCCCCCGAGACACTCTCCCCTCCCCCCGAGACACTCTTCCCTCCCACCGAGACACTCTCCCCTCCCCCCAAGACACTCTCCACTCCCACCGAGACACTCTCCACTCCCCCGAGACATTCTCTCCTCCCCCTGAGACACTCTCCCCTCCCCCGAGACACTCTCCCTCCCCCCATGACACTCTCCCCTCCCCCCGTGACACTCTCCCCTCCCCCCGGGACACTCTCACCTCTCCCCGGGACACTCACGCCACACCTCGGTACACTCTCCCCTCTCCCCGGGACACTCTCCCCTCTCCCCGGGACACTCACGCCACACCTCGGGACACTCTCCCCTCCCCTCCCCCTGGGAAACTCTCCACTCCCCTCGGGACACTCTCCCCTCCCCTCCCCCCGGGACACTCTCCACTCCCCTCGGGACACTCTCCTTTCCCCTCCCCCCGGGACACTCTCCCCTCTCCCCGGGACACTCACGCCACACCTCGGGACACTCTCCCCTCCCCTCCCCCCGGGACACTCTCCCCTCCCCTCGGGACACTCTCCCCTCCCCTCTCCTCGGGACACACTCCCCTACCCGCGGAGACACTCTCCCCACCCCTCTCCTCGGGACACTCTCCCCTCCCCTCTCCTCGGGACACACTCCCCTACCCGCGGAGACACTCTCCCCACCCCTCTCCTCGGGACACTCTCCCCTCCCCTCTCCTCGGGACACTCTCCCCTCCCCCCCGAGACACACTCCCCTCCCCTCGGGACACTCTCCCCTCCACCCGAGACAGTCTCCCCTCCTCCCGGGACACTCTCCCCTCCCACCGTGACACTCTCCCCTCCCCCCGGGACACTCTCCCCTCTCCCCGGGACACTCACGCCACACCTCGGTACACTCTCCCCTCTCCCCGGGACACTCACGCCACACCTCGGGACACTCTCCCCTCCCCACCCCCCGGGACACTCTCCCCTCCCCTCTCCTCGGGACACATTCCCCTACCCGCGGAGACACTCTCCCCTCCCCCCGGGACACTCTCCCCTCCCCTCGGGACACTCTCCCCTCCCCTCTCCTCGGGACACACTCCCCTACCCGCGGAGACACTCTCCCCTCCCCCCGGGACAGTCTCCCTTCCTCCCGGGACACTCTCCCCTCCCCTCCCCCCGGGACACTCTCCCCTCCCCCCGTGACACTCTCCCCTCCCCTCCCCCCGGGACACTCTCCCCGCCCCTCGGGACACTCTCCCCTCCCCTCTCCTCGGGACACACTCCCCTACCCGCGGAGACACTCTCCCCTCCCCCGGGACACTCTCCCCTCACCCCGAGACACACTCCCCTACCCCGAGACACTCTCCCTCCCCCCGGGACACTCTCCACTCCCACCGAGACACTCTCCACTCCCCCGAGACATTCTCTCCTCCCCCTGAGACACTCTCCCCTCCCCCGAGACACTCTCCCTCCCCCCATGACACTCTCCCCTCCCCCCGTGACACTCTCCCCTCCCCCCGGGACACTCTCACCTCTCCCCGGGACACTCACGCCACACCTCGGTACACTCTCCCCTCTCCCCGGGACACTCTCCCCTCTCCCCGGGACACTCACGCCACACCTCGGGACACTCTCCCCTCCCCTCCCCCTGGGAAACTCTCCACTCCCCTCGGGACACTCTCCCCTCCCCTCCCCCCGGGACACTCTCCACTCCCCTCGGGACACTCTCCTTTCCCCTCCCCCCGGGACACTCTCCCCTCTCCCCGGGACACTCACGCCACACCTCGGGACACTCTCCCCTCCCCTCCCCCCGGGACACTCTCCCCTCCCCTCGGGACACTCTCCCCTCCCCTCTCCTCGGGACACACTCCCCTACCCGCGGAGACACTCTCCCCACCCCTCTCCTCGGGACACTCTCCCCTCCCCTCTCCTCGGGACACACTCCCCTACCCGCGGAGACACTCTCCCCACCCCTCTCCTCGGGACACTCTCCCCTCCCCTCTCCTCGGGACACTCTCCCCTCCCCCCCGAGACACACTCCCCTCCCCTCGGGACACTCTCCCCTCCACCCGAGACAGTCTCCCCTCCTCCCGGGACACTCTCCCCTCCCACCGTGACACTCTCCCCTCCCCCCGGGACACTCTCCCCTCTCCCCGGGACACTCACGCCACACCTCGGTACACTCTCCCCTCTCCCCGGGACACTCACGCCACACCTCGGGACACTCTCCCCTCCCCACCCCCCGGGACACTCTCCCCTCCCCTCGGGACACTCTCCCCTCCCCTCTCCTCGGGACACATTCCCCTACCCGCGGAGACACTCTCCCCTCCCCCCGGGACACTCTCCCCTCTCCCCGGGACACTCTCCCCTCACCCCGAGACACACTCCCCTACCCCGAGACACTCTCCCTCCCCCCGTGACACACTCCCCTCCCCCCGAGACACTCTCCCCTCCCCCGAGACACTCTCCCTCCCCCCGTGACATTCTCCACTCCCCCGAGACACTCTCCCCTCCCCCCGAGACACTCTCCCCTCCCCCCGAGACACTCTTCCCTCCCACCGAGACACTCTCCCCTCCCCCCAAGACACTCTCCACTCCCCCGAGACACTCTCCCCTCCCCCCGAGACACTCTCCCCTCCCCCCGAGACACTCTTCCCTCCCACCGAGACACTCTCCCCTCCCCCCAAGACACTCTCCACTCCCACCGAGACACTCTCCACTCCCCCGAGACATTCTCTCCTCCCCCTGAGACACTCTCCCCTCCCCCGAGACACTCTCCCTCCCCCCATGACACTCTCCCCTCCCCCCGTGACACTCTCCCCTCCCCCCGGGACACTCTCACCTCTCCCCGGGACACTCACGCCACACCTCGGTACACTCTCCCCTCTCCCCGGGACACTCTCCCCTCTCCCCGGGACACTCACGCCACACCTCGGGACACTCTCCCCTCCCCTCCCCCTGGGAAACTCTCCACTCCCCTCGGGACACTCTCCCCTCCCCTCCCCCCGGGACACTCTCCACTCCCCTCGGGACACTCTCCTTTCCCCTCCCCCCGGGACACTCTCCCCTCTCCCCGGGACACTCACGCCACACCTCGGGACACTCTCCCCTCCCCTCCCCCCGGGACACTCTCCACTCCCACCGAGACACTCTCCACTCCCCCGAGACATTCTCTCCTCCCCCTGAGACACTCTCCCCTCCCCCGAGACACTCTCCCTCCCCCCATGACACTCTCCCCTCCCCCCGTGACACTCTCCCCTCCCCCCGGGACACTCTCACCTCTCCCCGGGACACTCACGCCACACCTCGGTACACTCTCCCCTCTCCCCGGGACACTCTCCCCTCTCCCCGGGACACTCACGCCACACCTCGGGACACTCTCCCCTCCCCTCCCCCTGGGAAACTCTCCACTCCCCTCGGGACACTCTCCCCTCCCCTCCCCCCGGGACACTCTCCCCTCTCCCCGGGACACTCACGCCACACCTCGGGACACTCTCCCCTCCCCTCCCCCCGGGACACTCTCCACTCCCCTCGGGACACTCTCCTTTCCCCTCCCCCCGGGACACTCTCCCCTCTCCCCGGGACACTCACGCCACACCTCGGGACACTCTCCCCTCCCCTCCCCCCGGGACACTCTCCACTCCCACCGAGACACTCTCCACTCCCCCGAGACATTCTCTCCTCCCCCTGAGACACTCTCCCCTCCCCCGAGACACTCTCCCTCCCCCCATGACACTCTCCCCTCCCCCCGTGACACTCTCCCCTCCCCCCGAGACACTCTCCCCTCCCCCCGAGACACTCTTCCCTCCCACCGAGACACTCTCCCCTCCCCCCAAGACACTCTCCACTCCCACCGAGACACTCTCCACTCCCCCGAGACATTCTCTCCTCCCCCTGAGACACTCTCCCCTCCCCCGAGACACTCTCCCTCCCCCCATGACACTCTCCCCTCCCCCCGTGACACTCTCCCCTCCCCCCGGGACACTCTCACCTCTCCCCGGGACACTCACGCCACACCTCGGTACACTCTCCCCTCTCCCCGGGACACTCTCCCCTCTCCCCGGGACACTCACGCCACACCTCGGGACACTCTCCCCTCCCCTCCCCCTGGGAAACTCTCCACTCCCCTCGGGACACTCTCCCCTCCCCTCCCCCCGGGACACTCTCCACTCCCCTCGGGACACTCTCCTTTCCCCTCCCCCCGGGACACTCTCCCCTCTCCCCGGGACACTCACGCCACACCTCGGGACACTCTCCCCTCCCCTCCCCCCGGGACACTCTCCACTCCCACCGAGACACTCTCCACTCCCCCGAGACATTCTCTCCTCCCCCTGAGACACTCTCCCCTCCCCCGAGACACTCTCCCTCCCCCCATGACACTCTCCCCTCCCCCCGTGACACTCTCCCCTCCCCCCGGGACACTCTCACCTCTCCCCGGGACACTCACGCCACACCTCGGTACACTCTCCCCTCCCCTCCCCCTGGGAAACTCTCCACTCCCCTCGGGACACTCTCCCCTCCCCTCCCCCCGGGACACTCTCCACTCCCCTCGGGACACTCTCCTTTCCCCTCCCCCCGGGACACTCTCCCCTCTCCCCGGGACACTCACGCCACACCTCGGGACACTCTCCCCTCCCCTCCCCCCGGGACAGTCTCCCTTCCTCCCGGGACACTCTCCCCTCCCCTCCCCCCGGGAAACTCTCCACTCCCCTCGGGACACTCTCCCCTCCCCTCCCCCCGGGACACTCTCCCCTCCCCTCGGGACACTCTCCCCTCCCCTCTCCTCGGGACACACTCCCCTACCCGCGGAGACACTCTCCCCTCCCCCGGGACACTCTCCCCTCACCCCGAGACACACTCCCCTACCCCGAGACACTCTCCCTCCCCCCGTGACACACTCCCCTCCCCCCGAGACACTCTCCCCTCCCCCGAGACACTCTCCCTCCCCCCGTGACATTCTCCACTCCCCCGAGACACTCTCCCCTCCCCCCGAGACACTCTCCCCTCCCCCCGAGACACTCTTCCCTCCCACCGAGACACTCTCCCCTCCCCCCAAGACACTCTCCACTCCCACCGAGACACTCTCCACTCCCCCGAGACATTCTCTCCTCCCCCTGAGACACTCTCCCCTCCCCCGAGACACTCTCCCTCCCCCCATGACACTCTCCCCTCCCCCCGTGACACTCTCCCCTCCCCCCGGGACACTCTCACCTCTCCCCGGGACACTCACGCCACACCTCGGTACACTCTCCCCTCTCCCCGGGACACTCTCCCCTCTCCCCGGGACACTCACGCCACACCTCGGGACACTCTCCCCTCCCCTCCCCCTGGGAAACTCTCCACTCCCCTCGGGACACTCTCCCCTCCCCTCCCCCCGGGACACTCTCCACTCCCCTCGGGACACTCTCCTTTCCCCTCCCCCCGGGACACTCTCCCCTCTCCCCGGGACACTCACGCCACACCTCGGGACACTCTCCCCTCCCCTCCCCCCGGGACACTCTCCCCTCCCCTCGGGACACTCTCCCCTCCCCTCTCCTCGGGACACACTCCCCTACCCGCGGAGACACTCTCCCCACCCCTCTCCTCGGGACACTCTCCCCTCCCCTCTCCTCGGGACACACTCCCCTACCCGCGGAGACACTCTCCCCACCCCTCTCCTCGGGACACTCTCCCCTCCCCTCTCCTCGGGACACTCTCCCCTCCCCCCCGAGACACACTCCCCTCCCCTCGGGACACTCTCCCCTCCACCCGAGACAGTCTCCCCTCCTCCCGGGACACTCTCCCCTCCCACCGTGACACTCTCCCCTCCCCCCGGGACACTCTCCCCTCTCCCCGGGACACTCACGCCACACCTCGGTACACTCTCCCCTCTCCCCGGGACACTCACGCCACACCTCGGGACACTCTCCCCTCCCCACCCCCCGGGACACTCTCCCCTCCCCTCTCCTCGGGACACATTCCCCTACCCGCGGAGACACTCTCCCCTCCCCCCGGGACACTCTCCCCTCCCCTCGGGACACTCTCCCCTCCCCTCTCCTCGGGACACACTCCCCTACCCGCGGAGACACTCTCCCCTCCCCCCGGGACAGTCTCCCTTCCTCCCGGGACACTCTCCCCTCCCCTCCCCCCGGGACACTCTCCCCTCCCCCCGTGACACTCTCCCCTCCCCTCCCCCCGGGACACTCTCCCCGCCCCTCGGGACACTCTCCCCTCCCCTCTCCTCGGGACACACTCCCCTACCCGCGGAGACACTCTCCCCTCCCCCGGGACACTCTCCCCTCACCCCGAGACACACTCCCCTACCCCGAGACACTCTCCCTCCCCCCGTGACACACTCCCCTCCCCCCGAGACACTCTCCCCTCCCCCGAGACACTCTCCCTCCCCCCGTGACATTCTCCACTCCCCCGAGACACTCTCCCCTCCCCCCGAGACACTCTCCCCTCCCCCCGAGACACTCTTCCCTCCCACCGAGACACTCTCCCCTCCCCCCAAGACACTCTCCACTCCCACCGAGACACTCTCCACTCCCCCGAGACATTCTCTCCTCCCCCTGAGACACTCTCCCCTCCCCCGAGACACTCTCCCTCCCCCCATGACACTCTCCCCTCCCCCCGTGACACTCTCCCCTCCCCCCGGGACACTCTCACCTCTCCCCGGGACACTCACGCCACACCTCGGTACACTCTCCCCTCTCCCCGGGACACTCTCCCCTCTCCCCGGGACACTCACGCCACACCTCGGGACACTCTCCCCTCCCCTCCCCCTGGGAAACTCTCCACTCCCCTCGGGACACTCTCCCCTCCCCTCCCCCCGGGACACTCTCCACTCCCCTCGGGACACTCTCCTTTCCCCTCCCCCCGGGACACTCTCCCCTCTCCCCGGGACACTCACGCCACACCTCGGGACACTCTCCCCTCCCCTCCCCCCGGGACACTCTCCACTCCCACCGAGACACTCTCCACTCCCCCGAGACATTCTCTCCTCCCCCTGAGACACTCTCCCCTCCCCCGAGACACTCTCCCTCCCCCCATGACACTCTCCCCTCCCCCCGTGACACTCTCCCCTCCCCCCGGGACACTCTCACCTCTCCCCGGGACACTCACGCCACACCTCGGTACACTCTCCCCTCTCCCCGGGACACTCTCCCCTCTCCCCGGGACACTCACGCCACACCTCGGGACACTCTCCCCTCCCCTCCCCCTGGGAAACTCTCCACTCCCCTCGGGACACTCTCCCCTCCCCTCCCCCCGGGACACTCTCCCCTCTCCCCGGGACACTCACGCCACACCTCGGGACACTCTCCCCTCCCCTCCCCCCGGGACACTCTCCACTCCCCTCGGGACACTCTCCTTTCCCCTCCCCCCGGGACACTCTCCCCTCTCCCCGGGACACTCACGCCACACCTCGGGACACTCTCCCCTCCCCTCCCCCCGGGACACTCTCCACTCCCACCGAGACACTCTCCACTCCCCCGAGACATTCTCTCCTCCCCCTGAGACACTCTCCCCTCCCCCGAGACACTCTCCCTCCCCCCATGACACTCTCCCCTCCCCCCGTGACACTCTCCCCTCCCCCCGGGACACTCTCACCTCTCCCCGGGACACTCACGCCACACCTCGGTACACTCTCCCCTCTCCCCGGGACACTCTCCCCTCTCCCCGGGACACTCACGCCACACCTCGGTACACTCTCCCCTCTCCCCGGGACACTCTCCCCTCTCCCCGGGACACTCACGCCACACCTCGGGACACTCTCCCCTCCCCTCCCCCTGGGAAACTCTCCACTCCCCTCGGGACACTCTCCCCTCCCCTCCCCCCGGGACACTCTCCACTCCCCTCGGGACACTCTCCTTTCCCCTCCCCCCGGGACACTCTCCCCTCTCCCCGGGACACTCACGCCACACCTCGGGACACTCTCCCCTCCCCTCCCCCCGGGACACTCTCCACTCCCACCGAGACACTCTCCACTCCCCCGAGACATTCTCTCCTCCCCCTGAGACACTCTCCCCTCCCCCGAGACACTCTCCCTCCCCCCATGACACTCTCCCCTCCCCCCGTGACACTCTCCCCTCCCCCCGGGACACTCTCACCTCTCCCCGGGACACTCACGCCACACCTCGGTACACTCTCCCCTCTCCCCGGGACACTCTCCCCTCTCCCCGGGACACTCACGCCACACCTCGGGACACTCTCCCCTCCCCTCCCCCTGGGAAACTCTCCACTCCCCTCGGGACACTCTCCCCTCCCCTCCCCCCGGGACACTCTCCACTCCCCTCGGGACACTCTCCTTTCCCCTCCCCCCGGGACACTCTCCCCTCTCCCCGGGACACTCACGCCACACCTCGGGACACTCTCCCCTCCCCTCCCCCCGGGACACTCTCCCCTCCCCTCGGGACACTCTCCCCTCCCCTCTCCTCGGGACACACTCCCCTACCCGCGGAGACACTCTCCCCACCCCTCTCCTCGGGACACTCTCCCCTCCCCTCTCCTCGGGACACACTCCCCTACCCGCGGAGACACTCTCCCCACCCCTCTCCTCGGGACACTCTCCCCTCCCCTCTCCTCGGGACACTCTCCCCTCCCCCCCGAGACACACTCCCCTCCCCTCGGGACACTCTCCCCTCCACCCGAGACAGTCTCCCCTCCTCCCGGGACACTCTCCCCTCCCACCGTGACACTCTCCCCTCCCCCCGGGACACTCTCCCCTCTCCCCGGGACACTCACGCCACACCTCGGTACACTCTCCCCTCTCCCCGGGACACTCACGCCACACCTCGGGACACTCTCCCCTCCCCACCCCCCGGGACACTCTCCCCTCCCCTCGGGACACTCTCCCCTCCCCTCTCCTCGGGACACATTCCCCTACCCGCGGAGACACTCTCCCCTCCCCCCGGGACACTCTCCCCTCTCCCCGGGACACTCTCCCCTCACCCCGAGACACACTCCCCTACCCCGAGACACTCTCCCTCCCCCCGTGACACACTCCCCTCCCCCCGAGACACTCTCCCCTCCCCCGAGACACTCTCCCTCCCCCCGTGACATTCTCCACTCCCCCGAGACACTCTCCCCTCCCCCCGAGACACTCTCCCCTCCCCCCGAGACACTCTTCCCTCCCACCGAGACACTCTCCCCTCCCCCCAAGACACTCTCCACTCCCCCGAGACACTCTCCCCTCCCCCCGAGACACTCTCCCCTCCCCCCGAGACACTCTTCCCTCCCACCGAGACACTCTCCCCTCCCCCCAAGACACTCTCCACTCCCACCGAGACACTCTCCACTCCCCCGAGACATTCTCTCCTCCCCCTGAGACACTCTCCCCTCCCCCGAGACACTCTCCCTCCCCCCATGACACTCTCCCCTCCCCCCGTGACACTCTCCCCTCCCCCCGGGACACTCTCACCTCTCCCCGGGACACTCACGCCACACCTCGGTACACTCTCCCCTCTCCCCGGGACACTCTCCCCTCTCCCCGGGACACTCACGCCACACCTCGGGACACTCTCCCCTCCCCTCCCCCTGGGAAACTCTCCACTCCCCTCGGGACACTCTCCCCTCCCCTCCCCCCGGGACACTCTCCACTCCCCTCGGGACACTCTCCTTTCCCCTCCCCCCGGGACACTCTCCCCTCTCCCCGGGACACTCACGCCACACCTCGGGACACTCTCCCCTCCCCTCCCCCCGGGACACTCTCCACTCCCACCGAGACACTCTCCACTCCCCCGAGACATTCTCTCCTCCCCCTGAGACACTCTCCCCTCCCCCGAGACACTCTCCCTCCCCCCATGACACTCTCCCCTCCCCCCGTGACACTCTCCCCTCCCCCCGGGACACTCTCACCTCTCCCCGGGACACTCACGCCACACCTCGGTACACTCTCCCCTCTCCCCGGGACACTCTCCCCTCTCCCCGGGACACTCACGCCACACCTCGGGACACTCTCCCCTCCCCTCCCCCTGGGAAACTCTCCACTCCCCTCGGGACACTCTCCCCTCCCCTCCCCCCGGGACACTCTCCACTCCCCTCGGGACACTCTCCTTTCCCCTCCCCCCGGGACACTCTCCCCTCTCCCCGGGACACTCACGCCACACCTCGGGACACTCTCCCCTCCCCTCCCCCCGGGACACTCTCCCCTCCCCTCGGGACACTCTCCCCTCCCCTCTCCTCGGGACACACTCCCCTACCCGCGGAGACACTCTCCCCACCCCTCTCCTCGGGACACTCTCCCCTCCCCTCTCCTCGGGACACACTCCCCTACCCGCGGAGACACTCTCCCCACCCCTCTCCTCGGGACACTCTCCCCTCCCCTCTCCTCGGGACACTCTCCCCTCCCCCCCGAGACACACTCCCCTCCCCTCGGGACACTCTCCCCTCCACCCGAGACAGTCTCCCCTCCTCCCGGGACACTCTCCCCTCCCACCGTGACACTCTCCCCTCCCCCCGGGACACTCTCCCCTCTCCCCGGGACACTCACGCCACACCTCGGTACACTCTCCCCTCTCCCCGGGACACTCACGCCACACCTCGGGACACTCTCCCCTCCCCACCCCCCGGGACACTCTCCCCTCCCCTCTCCTCGGGACACATTCCCCTACCCGCGGAGACACTCTCCCCTCCCCCCGGGACACTCTCCCCTCCCCTCGGGACACTCTCCCCTCCCCTCTCCTCGGGACACACTCCCCTACCCGCGGAGACACTCTCCCCTCCCCCCGGGACAGTCTCCCTTCCTCCCGGGACACTCTCCCCTCCCCTCCCCCCGGGACACTCTCCCCTCCCCCCGTGACACTCTCCCCTCCCCTCCCCCCGGGACACTCTCCCCGCCCCTCGGGACACTCTCCCCTCCCCTCTCCTCGGGACACACTCCCCTACCCGCGGAGACACTCTCCCCTCCCCCGGGACACTCTCCCCTCACCCCGAGACACACTCCCCTACCCCGAGACACTCTCCCTCCCCCCGTGACACACTCCCCTCCCCCCGAGACACTCTCCCCTCCCCCGAGACACTCTCCCTCCCCCCGTGACATTCTCCACTCCCCCGAGACACTCTCCCCTCCCCCCGAGACACTCTCCCCTCCCCCCGAGACACTCTTCCCTCCCACCGAGACACTCTCCCCTCCCCCCAAGACACTCTCCACTCCCACCGAGACACTCTCCACTCCCCCGAGACATTCTCTCCTCCCCCTGAGACACTCTCCCCTCCCCCGAGACACTCTCCCTCCCCCCATGACACTCTCCCCTCCCCCCGTGACACTCTCCCCTCCCCCCGGGACACTCTCACCTCTCCCCGGGACACTCACGCCACACCTCGGTACACTCTCCCCTCTCCCCGGGACACTCTCCCCTCTCCCCGGGACACTCACGCCACACCTCGGGACACTCTCCCCTCCCCTCCCCCTGGGAAACTCTCCACTCCCCTCGGGACACTCTCCCCTCCCCTCCCCCCGGGACACTCTCCACTCCCCTCGGGACACTCTCCTTTCCCCTCCCCCCGGGACACTCTCCCCTCTCCCCGGGACACTCACGCCACACCTCGGGACACTCTCCCCTCCCCTCCCCCCGGGACACTCTCCACTCCCACCGAGACACTCTCCACTCCCCCGAGACATTCTCTCCTCCCCCTGAGACACTCTCCCCTCCCCCGAGACACTCTCCCTCCCCCCATGACACTCTCCCCTCCCCCCGTGACACTCTCCCCTCCCCCCGGGACACTCTCACCTCTCCCCGGGACACTCACGCCACACCTCGGTACACTCTCCCCTCTCCCCGGGACACTCTCCCCTCTCCCCGGGACACTCACGCCACACCTCGGGACACTCTCCCCTCCCCTCCCCCTGGGAAACTCTCCACTCCCCTCGGGACACTCTCCCCTCCCCTCCCCCCGGGACACTCTCCCCTCTCCCCGGGACACTCACGCCACACCTCGGGACACTCTCCCCTCCCCTCCCCCCGGGACACTCTCCACTCCCCTCGGGACACTCTCCTTTCCCCTCCCCCCGGGACACTCTCCCCTCTCCCCGGGACACTCACGCCACACCTCGGGACACTCTCCCCTCCCCTCCCCCCGGGACACTCTCCACTCCCACCGAGACACTCTCCACTCCCCCGAGACATTCTCTCCTCCCCCTGAGACACTCTCCCCTCCCCCGAGACACTCTCCCTCCCCCCATGACACTCTCCCCTCCCCCCGTGACACTCTCCCCTCCCCCCGGGACACTCTCACCTCTCCCCGGGACACTCACGCCACACCTCGGTACACTCTCCCCTCTCCCCGGGACACTCTCCCCTCTCCCCGGGACACTCACGCCACACCTCGGTACACTCTCCCCTCTCCCCGGGACACTCTCCCCTCTCCCCGGGACACTCACGCCACACCTCGGGACACTCTCCCCTCCCCTCCCCCTGGGAAACTCTCCACTCCCCTCGGGACACTCTCCCCTCCCCTCCCCCCGGGACACTCTCCACTCCCCTCGGGACACTCTCCTTTCCCCTCCCCCCGGGACACTCTCCCCTCTCCCCGGGACACTCACGCCACACCTCGGGACACTCTCCCCTCCCCTCCCCCCGGGACACTCTCCACTCCCACCGAGACACTCTCCACTCCCCCGAGACATTCTCTCCTCCCCCTGAGACACTCTCCCCTCCCCCGAGACACTCTCCCTCCCCCCATGACACTCTCCCCTCCCCCCGTGACACTCTCCCCTCCCCCCGGGACACTCTCACCTCTCCCCGGGACACTCACGCCACACCTCGGTACACTCTCCCCTCTCCCCGGGACACTCTCCCCTCTCCCCGGGACACTCACGCCACACCTCGGGACACTCTCCCCTCCCCTCCCCCTGGGAAACTCTCCACTCCCCTCGGGACACTCTCCCCTCCCCTCCCCCCGGGACACTCTCCACTCCCCTCGGGACACTCTCCTTTCCCCTCCCCCCGGGACACTCTCCCCTCTCCCCGGGACACTCACGCCACACCTCGGGACACTCTCCCCTCCCCTCCCCCCGGGACACTCTCCCCTCCCCTCGGGACACTCTCCCCTCCCCTCTCCTCGGGACACACTCCCCTACCCGCGGAGACACTCTCCCCACCCCTCTCCTCGGGACACTCTCCCCTCCCCTCTCCTCGGGACACACTCCCCTACCCGCGGAGACACTCTCCCCACCCCTCTCCTCGGGACACTCTCCCCTCCCCTCTCCTCGGGACACTCTCCCCTCCCCCCCGAGACACACTCCCCTCCCCTCGGGACACTCTCCCCTCCACCCGAGACAGTCTCCCCTCCTCCCGGGACACTCTCCCCTCCCACCGTGACACTCTCCCCTCCCCCCGGGACACTCTCCCCTCTCCCCGGGACACTCACGCCACACCTCGGTACACTCTCCCCTCTCCCCGGGACACTCACGCCACACCTCGGGACACTCTCCCCTCCCCACCCCCCGGGACACTCTCCCCTCCCCTCGGGACACTCTCCCCTCCCCTCTCCTCGGGACACATTCCCCTACCCGCGGAGACACTCTCCCCTCCCCCCGGGACACTCTCCCCTCTCCCCGGGACACTCTCCCCTCACCCCGAGACACACTCCCCTACCCCGAGACACTCTCCCTCCCCCCGTGACACACTCCCCTCCCCCCGAGACACTCTCCCCTCCCCCGAGACACTCTCCCTCCCCCCGTGACATTCTCCACTCCCCCGAGACACTCTCCCCTCCCCCCGAGACACTCTCCCCTCCCCCCGAGACACTCTTCCCTCCCACCGAGACACTCTCCCCTCCCCCCAAGACACTCTCCACTCCCCCGAGACACTCTCCCCTCCCCCCGAGACACTCTCCCCTCCCCCCGAGACACTCTTCCCTCCCACCGAGACACTCTCCCCTCCCCCCAAGACACTCTCCACTCCCACCGAGACACTCTCCACTCCCCCGAGACATTCTCTCCTCCCCCTGAGACACTCTCCCCTCCCCCGAGACACTCTCCCTCCCCCCATGACACTCTCCCCTCCCCCCGTGACACTCTCCCCTCCCCCCGGGACACTCTCACCTCTCCCCGGGACACTCACGCCACACCTCGGTACACTCTCCCCTCTCCCCGGGACACTCTCCCCTCTCCCCGGGACACTCACGCCACACCTCGGGACACTCTCCCCTCCCCTCCCCCTGGGAAACTCTCCACTCCCCTCGGGACACTCTCCCCTCCCCTCCCCCCGGGACACTCTCCACTCCCCTCGGGACACTCTCCTTTCCCCTCCCCCCGGGACACTCTCCCCTCTCCCCGGGACACTCACGCCACACCTCGGGACACTCTCCCCTCCCCTCCCCCCGGGACACTCTCCCCTCCCCTCGGGACACTCTCCCCTCCCCTCTCCTCGGGACACACTCCCCTACCCGCGGAGACACTCTCCCCACCCCTCTCCTCGGGACACTCTCCCCTCCCCTCTCCTCGGGACACACTCCCCTACCCGCGGAGACACTCTCCCCACCCCTCTCCTCGGGACACTCTCCCCTCCCCTCTCCTCGGGACACTCTCCCCTCCCCCCCGAGACACACTCCCCTCCCCTCGGGACACTCTCCCCTCCACCCGAGACAGTCTCCCCTCCTCCCGGGACACTCTCCCCTCCCACCGTGACACTCTCCCCTCCCCCCGGGACACTCTCCCCTCTCCCCGGGACACTCACGCCACACCTCGGTACACTCTCCCCTCTCCCCGGGACACTCACGCCACACCTCGGGACACTCTCCCCTCCCCACCCCCCGGGACACTCTCCCCTCCCCTCGGGACACTCTCCCCTCCCCTCTCCTCGGGACACATTCCCCTACCCGCGGAGACACTCTCCCCTCCCCCCGGGACACTCTCCCCTCTCCCCGGGACACTCTCCCCTCACCCCGAGACACACTCCCCTACCCCGAGACACTCTCCCTCCCCCCGTGACACACTCCCCTCCCCCCGAGACACTCTCCCCTCCCCCGAGACACTCTCCCTCCCCCCGTGACATTCTCCACTCCCCCGAGACACTCTCCCCTCCCCCCGAGACACTCTCCCCTCCCCCCGAGACACTCTTCCCTCCCACCGAGACACTCTCCCCTCCCCCCAAGACACTCTCCACTCCCCCGAGACACTCTCCCCTCCCCCCGAGACACTCTCCCCTCCCCCCGAGACACTCTTCCCTCCCACCGAGACACTCTCCCCTCCCCCCAAGACACTCTCCACTCCCACCGAGACACTCTCCACTCCCCCGAGACATTCTCTCCTCCCCCTGAGACACTCTCCCCTCCCCCGAGACACTCTCCCTCCCCCCATGACACTCTCCCCTCCCCCCGTGACACTCTCCCCTCCCCCCGGGACACTCTCACCTCTCCCCGGGACACTCACGCCACACCTCGGTACACTCTCCCCTCTCCCCGGGACACTCTCCCCTCTCCCCGGGACACTCACGCCACACCTCGGGACACTCTCCCCTCCCCTCCCCCTGGGAAACTCTCCACTCCCCTCGGGACACTCTCCCCTCCCCTCCCCCCGGGACACTCTCCACTCCCCTCGGGACACTCTCCTTTCCCCTCCCCCCGGGACACTCTCCCCTCTCCCCGGGACACTCACGCCACACCTCGGGACACTCTCCCCTCCCCTCCCCCCGGGACAGTCTCCCTTCCTCCCGGGACACTCTCCCCTCCCCTCCCCCCGGGAAACTCTCCACTCCCCTCGGGACACTCTCCCCTCCCCTCCCCCCGGGACACTCTCCCCTCCCCTCGGGACACTCTCCCCTCCCCTCTCCTCGGGACACACTCCCCTACCCGCGGAGACACTCTCCCCTCCCCCGGGACACTCTCCCCTCACCCCGAGACACACTCCCCTACCCCGAGACACTCTCCCTCCCCCCGTGACACACTCCCCTCCCCCCGAGACACTCTCCCCTCCCCCGAGACACTCTCCCTCCCCCCGTGACATTCTCCACTCCCCCGAGACACTCTCCCCTCCCCCCGAGACACTCTCCCCTCCCCCCGAGACACTCTTCCCTCCCACCGAGACACTCTCCCCTCCCCCCAAGACACTCTCCACTCCCACCGAGACACTCTCCACTCCCCCGAGACATTCTCTCCTCCCCCTGAGACACTCTCCCCTCCCCCGAGACACTCTCCCTCCCCCCATGACACTCTCCCCTCCCCCCGTGACACTCTCCCCTCCCCCCGGGACACTCTCACCTCTCCCCGGGACACTCACGCCACACCTCGGTACACTCTCCCCTCTCCCCGGGACACTCTCCCCTCTCCCCGGGACACTCACGCCACACCTCGGGACACTCTCCCCTCCCCTCCCCCTGGGAAACTCTCCACTCCCCTCGGGACACTCTCCCCTCCCCTCCCCCCGGGACACTCTCCACTCCCCTCGGGACACTCTCCTTTCCCCTCCCCCCGGGACACTCTCCCCTCTCCCCGGGACACTCACGCCACACCTCGGGACACTCTCCCCTCCCCTCCCCCCGGGACACTCTCCCCTCCCCTCGGGACACTCTCCCCTCCCCTCTCCTCGGGACACACTCCCCTACCCGCGGAGACACTCTCCCCACCCCTCTCCTCGGGACACTCTCCCCTCCCCTCTCCTCGGGACACACTCCCCTACCCGCGGAGACACTCTCCCCACCCCTCTCCTCGGGACACTCTCCCCTCCCCTCTCCTCGGGACACTCTCCCCTCCCCCCCGAGACACACTCCCCTCCCCTCGGGACACTCTCCCCTCCACCCGAGACAGTCTCCCCTCCTCCCGGGACACTCTCCCCTCCCACCGTGACACTCTCCCCTCCCCCCGGGACACTCTCCCCTCTCCCCGGGACACTCACGCCACACCTCGGTACACTCTCCCCTCTCCCCGGGACACTCACGCCACACCTCGGGACACTCTCCCCTCCCCACCCCCCGGGACACTCTCCCCTCCCCTCTCCTCGGGACACATTCCCCTACCCGCGGAGACACTCTCCCCTCCCCCCGGGACACTCTCCCCTCCCCTCGGGACACTCTCCCCTCCCCTCTCCTCGGGACACACTCCCCTACCCGCGGAGACACTCTCCCCTCCCCCCGGGACAGTCTCCCTTCCTCCCGGGACACTCTCCCCTCCCCTCCCCCCGGGACACTCTCCCCTCCCCCCGTGACACTCTCCCCTCCCCTCCCCCCGGGACACTCTCCCCGCCCCTCGGGACACTCTCCCCTCCCCTCTCCTCGGGACACACTCCCCTACCCGCGGAGACACTCTCCCCTCCCCCGGGACACTCTCCCCTCACCCCGAGACACACTCCCCTACCCCGAGACACTCTCCCTCCCCCCGTGACACACTCCCCTCCCCCCGAGACACTCTCCCCTCCCCCGAGACACTCTCCCTCCCCCCGTGACATTCTCCACTCCCCCGAGACACTCTCCCCTCCCCCCGAGACACTCTCCCCTCCCCCCGAGACACTCTTCCCTCCCACCGAGACACTCTCCCCTCCCCCCAAGACACTCTCCACTCCCACCGAGACACTCTCCACTCCCCCGAGACATTCTCTCCTCCCCCTGAGACACTCTCCCCTCCCCCGAGACACTCTCCCTCCCCCCATGACACTCTCCCCTCCCCCCGTGACACTCTCCCCTCCCCCCGGGACACTCTCACCTCTCCCCGGGACACTCACGCCACACCTCGGTACACTCTCCCCTCTCCCCGGGACACTCTCCCCTCTCCCCGGGACACTCACGCCACACCTCGGGACACTCTCCCCTCCCCTCCCCCTGGGAAACTCTCCACTCCCCTCGGGACACTCTCCCCTCCCCTCCCCCCGGGACACTCTCCACTCCCCTCGGGACACTCTCCTTTCCCCTCCCCCCGGGACACTCTCCCCTCTCCCCGGGACACTCACGCCACACCTCGGGACACTCTCCCCTCCCCTCCCCCCGGGACACTCTCCACTCCCACCGAGACACTCTCCACTCCCCCGAGACATTCTCTCCTCCCCCTGAGACACTCTCCCCTCCCCCGAGACACTCTCCCTCCCCCCATGACACTCTCCCCTCCCCCCGTGACACTCTCCCCTCCCCCCGGGACACTCTCACCTCTCCCCGGGACACTCACGCCACACCTCGGTACACTCTCCCCTCTCCCCGGGACACTCTCCCCTCTCCCCGGGACACTCACGCCACACCTCGGGACACTCTCCCCTCCCCTCCCCCTGGGAAACTCTCCACTCCCCTCGGGACACTCTCCCCTCCCCTCCCCCCGGGACACTCTCCCCTCTCCCCGGGACACTCACGCCACACCTCGGGACACTCTCCCCTCCCCTCCCCCCGGGACACTCTCCACTCCCCTCGGGACACTCTCCTTTCCCCTCCCCCCGGGACACTCTCCCCTCTCCCCGGGACACTCACGCCACACCTCGGGACACTCTCCCCTCCCCTCCCCCCGGGACACTCTCCACTCCCACCGAGACACTCTCCACTCCCCCGAGACATTCTCTCCTCCCCCTGAGACACTCTCCCCTCCCCCGAGACACTCTCCCTCCCCCCATGACACTCTCCCCTCCCCCCGTGACACTCTCCCCTCCCCCCGGGACACTCTCACCTCTCCCCGGGACACTCACGCCACACCTCGGTACACTCTCCCCTCTCCCCGGGACACTCTCCCCTCTCCCCGGGACACTCACGCCACACCTCGGTACACTCTCCCCTCTCCCCGGGACACTCTCCCCTCTCCCCGGGACACTCACGCCACACCTCGGGACACTCTCCCCTCCCCTCCCCCTGGGAAACTCTCCACTCCCCTCGGGACACTCTCCCCTCCCCTCCCCCCGGGACACTCTCCACTCCCCTCGGGACACTCTCCTTTCCCCTCCCCCCGGGACACTCTCCCCTCTCCCCGGGACACTCACGCCACACCTCGGGACACTCTCCCCTCCCCTCCCCCCGGGACACTCTCCACTCCCACCGAGACACTCTCCACTCCCCCGAGACATTCTCTCCTCCCCCTGAGACACTCTCCCCTCCCCCGAGACACTCTCCCTCCCCCCATGACACTCTCCCCTCCCCCCGTGACACTCTCCCCTCCCCCCGGGACACTCTCACCTCTCCCCGGGACACTCACGCCACACCTCGGTACACTCTCCCCTCTCCCCGGGACACTCTCCCCTCTCCCCGGGACACTCACGCCACACCTCGGGACACTCTCCCCTCCCCTCCCCCTGGGAAACTCTCCACTCCCCTCGGGACACTCTCCCCTCCCCTCCCCCCGGGACACTCTCCACTCCCCTCGGGACACTCTCCTTTCCCCTCCCCCCGGGACACTCTCCCCTCTCCCCGGGACACTCACGCCACACCTCGGGACACTCTCCCCTCCCCTCCCCCCGGGACACTCTCCCCTCCCCTCGGGACACTCTCCCCTCCCCTCTCCTCGGGACACACTCCCCTACCCGCGGAGACACTCTCCCCACCCCTCTCCTCGGGACACTCTCCCCTCCCCTCTCCTCGGGACACACTCCCCTACCCGCGGAGACACTCTCCCCACCCCTCTCCTCGGGACACTCTCCCCTCCCCTCTCCTCGGGACACTCTCCCCTCCCCCCCGAGACACACTCCCCTCCCCTCGGGACACTCTCCCCTCCACCCGAGACAGTCTCCCCTCCTCCCGGGACACTCTCCCCTCCCACCGTGACACTCTCCCCTCCCCCCGGGACACTCTCCCCTCTCCCCGGGACACTCACGCCACACCTCGGTACACTCTCCCCTCTCCCCGGGACACTCACGCCACACCTCGGGACACTCTCCCCTCCCCACCCCCCGGGACACTCTCCCCTCCCCTCGGGACACTCTCCCCTCCCCTCTCCTCGGGACACATTCCCCTACCCGCGGAGACACTCTCCCCTCCCCCCGGGACACTCTCCCCTCTCCCCGGGACACTCTCCCCTCACCCCGAGACACACTCCCCTACCCCGAGACACTCTCCCTCCCCCCGTGACACACTCCCCTCCCCCCGAGACACTCTCCCCTCCCCCGAGACACTCTCCCTCCCCCCGTGACATTCTCCACTCCCCCGAGACACTCTCCCCTCCCCCCGAGACACTCTCCCCTCCCCCCGAGACACTCTTCCCTCCCACCGAGACACTCTCCCCTCCCCCCAAGACACTCTCCACTCCCCCGAGACACTCTCCCCTCCCCCCGAGACACTCTCCCCTCCCCCCGAGACACTCTTCCCTCCCACCGAGACACTCTCCCCTCCCCCCAAGACACTCTCCACTCCCACCGAGACACTCTCCACTCCCCCGAGACATTCTCTCCTCCCCCTGAGACACTCTCCCCTCCCCCGAGACACTCTCCCTCCCCCCATGACACTCTCCCCTCCCCCCGTGACACTCTCCCCTCCCCCCGGGACACTCTCACCTCTCCCCGGGACACTCACGCCACACCTCGGTACACTCTCCCCTCTCCCCGGGACACTCTCCCCTCTCCCCGGGACACTCACGCCACACCTCGGGACACTCTCCCCTCCCCTCCCCCTGGGAAACTCTCCACTCCCCTCGGGACACTCTCCCCTCCCCTCCCCCCGGGACACTCTCCACTCCCCTCGGGACACTCTCCTTTCCCCTCCCCCCGGGACACTCTCCCCTCTCCCCGGGACACTCACGCCACACCTCGGGACACTCTCCCCTCCCCTCCCCCCGGGACACTCTCCACTCCCACCGAGACACTCTCCACTCCCCCGAGACATTCTCTCCTCCCCCTGAGACACTCTCCCCTCCCCCGAGACACTCTCCCTCCCCCCATGACACTCTCCCCTCCCCCCGTGACACTCTCCCCTCCCCCCGGGACACTCTCACCTCTCCCCGGGACACTCACGCCACACCTCGGTACACTCTCCCCTCCCCTCCCCCTGGGAAACTCTCCACTCCCCTCGGGACACTCTCCCCTCCCCTCCCCCCGGGACACTCTCCACTCCCCTCGGGACACTCTCCTTTCCCCTCCCCCCGGGACACTCTCCCCTCTCCCCGGGACACTCACGCCACACCTCGGGACACTCTCCCCTCCCCTCCCCCCGGGACAGTCTCCCTTCCTCCCGGGACACTCTCCCCTCCCCTCCCCCCGGGAAACTCTCCACTCCCCTCGGGACACTCTCCCCTCCCCTCCCCCCGGGACACTCTCCCCTCCCCTCGGGACACTCTCCCCTCCCCTCTCCTCGGGACACACTCCCCTACCCGCGGAGACACTCTCCCCTCCCCCGGGACACTCTCCCCTCACCCCGAGACACACTCCCCTACCCCGAGACACTCTCCCTCCCCCCGTGACACACTCCCCTCCCCCCGAGACACTCTCCCCTCCCCCGAGACACTCTCCCTCCCCCCGTGACATTCTCCACTCCCCCGAGACACTCTCCCCTCCCCCCGAGACACTCTCCCCTCCCCCCGAGACACTCTTCCCTCCCACCGAGACACTCTCCCCTCCCCCCAAGACACTCTCCACTCCCACCGAGACACTCTCCACTCCCCCGAGACATTCTCTCCTCCCCCTGAGACACTCTCCCCTCCCCCGAGACACTCTCCCTCCCCCCATGACACTCTCCCCTCCCCCCGTGACACTCTCCCCTCCCCCCGGGACACTCTCACCTCTCCCCGGGACACTCACGCCACACCTCGGTACACTCTCCCCTCTCCCCGGGACACTCTCCCCTCTCCCCGGGACACTCACGCCACACCTCGGGACACTCTCCCCTCCCCTCCCCCTGGGAAACTCTCCACTCCCCTCGGGACACTCTCCCCTCCCCTCCCCCCGGGACACTCTCCACTCCCCTCGGGACACTCTCCTTTCCCCTCCCCCCGGGACACTCTCCCCTCTCCCCGGGACACTCACGCCACACCTCGGGACACTCTCCCCTCCCCTCCCCCCGGGACACTCTCCCCTCCCCTCGGGACACTCTCCCCTCCCCTCTCCTCGGGACACACTCCCCTACCCGCGGAGACACTCTCCCCACCCCTCTCCTCGGGACACTCTCCCCTCCCCTCTCCTCGGGACACTCTCCCCTCCCCCCCGAGACACACTCCCCTCCCCTCGGGACACTCTCCCCTCCACCCGAGACAGTCTCCCCTCCTCCCGGGACACTCTCCCCTCCCACCGTGACACTCTCCCCTCCCCTCGGGACACTCTCCCCTCCCCTCTCCTCGGGACACATTCCCCTACCCGCGGAGACACTCTCCCCTCCCCCCGGGACACTCTCCCCTCCCCTCGGGACACTCTCCCCTCCCCTCTCCTCGGGACACACTCCCCTACCCGCGGAGACACTCTCCCCTCCCCCCGGGACAGTCTCCCTTCCTCCCGGGACACTCTCCCCTCCCCTCCCCCCGGGACACTCTCCCCTCCCCCCGTGACACTCTCCCCTCCCCTCCCCCCGGGACACTCTCCCCGCCCCTCGGGACACTCTCCCCTCCCCTCTCCTCGGGACACACTCCCCTACCCGCGGAGACACTCTCCCCTCCCCCGGGACACTCTCCCCTCACCCCGAGACACACTCCCCTACCCCGAGACACTCTCCCTCCCCCCGTGACACACTCCCCTCCCCCCGAGACACTCTCCCCTCCCCCGAGACACTCTCCCTCCCCCCGTGACATTCTCCACTCCCCCGAGACACTCTCCCCTCCCCCCGAGACACTCTCCCCTCCCCCCGAGACACTCTTCCCTCCCACCGAGACACTCTCCCCTCCCCCCAAGACACTCTCCACTCCCACCGAGACACTCTCCACTCCCCCGAGACATTCTCTCCTCCCCCTGAGACACTCTCCCCTCCCCCGAGACACTCTCCCTCCCCCCATGACACTCTCCCCTCCCCCCGTGACACTCTCCCCTCCCCCCGGGACACTCTCACCTCTCCCCGGGACACTCACGCCACACCTCGGTACACTCTCCCCTCTCCCCGGGACACTCTCCCCTCTCCCCGGGACACTCACGCCACACCTCGGGACACTCTCCCCTCCCCTCCCCCTGGGAAACTCTCCACTCCCCTCGGGACACTCTCCCCTCCCCTCCCCCCGGGACACTCTCCACTCCCCTCGGGACACTCTCCTTTCCCCTCCCCCCGGGACACTCTCCCCTCTCCCCGGGACACTCACGCCACACCTCGGGACACTCTCCCCTCCCCTCCCCCCGGGACACTCTCCACTCCCACCGAGACACTCTCCACTCCCCCGAGACATTCTCTCCTCCCCCTGAGACACTCTCCCCTCCCCCGAGACACTCTCCCTCCCCCCATGACACTCTCCCCTCCCCCCGTGACACTCTCCCCTCCCCCCGGGACACTCTCACCTCTCCCCGGGACACTCACGCCACACCTCGGTACACTCTCCCCTCCCCTCCCCCTGGGAAACTCTCCACTCCCCTCGGGACACTCTCCCCTCCCCTCCCCCCGGGACACTCTCCACTCCCCTCGGGACACTCTCCTTTCCCCTCCCCCCGGGACACTCTCCCCTCTCCCCGGGACACTCACGCCACACCTCGGGACACTCTCCCCTCCCCTCCCCCCGGGACAGTCTCCCTTCCTCCCGGGACACTCTCCCCTCCCCTCCCCCCGGGAAACTCTCCACTCCCCTCGGGACACTCTCCCCTCCCCTCCCCCCGGGACACTCTCCCCTCCCCTCGGGACACTCTCCCCTCCCCTCTCCTCGGGACACACTCCCCTACCCGCGGAGACACTCTCCCCTCCCCCGGGACACTCTCCCCTCACCCCGAGACACACTCCCCTACCCCGAGACACTCTCCCTCCCCCCGTGACACACTCCCCTCCCCCCGAGACACTCTCCCCTCCCCCGAGACACTCTCCCTCCCCCCGTGACATTCTCCACTCCCCCGAGACACTCTCCCCTCCCCCCGAGACACTCTCCCCTCCCCCCGAGACACTCTTCCCTCCCACCGAGACACTCTCCCCTCCCCCCAAGACACTCTCCACTCCCACCGAGACACTCTCCACTCCCCCGAGACATTCTCTCCTCCCCCTGAGACACTCTCCCCTCCCCCGAGACACTCTCCCTCCCCCCATGACACTCTCCCCTCCCCCCGTGACACTCTCCCCTCCCCCCGGGACACTCTCACCTCTCCCCGGGACACTCACGCCACACCTCGGTACACTCTCCCCTCTCCCCGGGACACTCTCCCCTCTCCCCGGGACACTCACGCCACACCTCGGGACACTCTCCCCTCCCCTCCCCCTGGGAAACTCTCCACTCCCCTCGGGACACTCTCCCCTCCCCTCCCCCCGGGACACTCTCCACTCCCCTCGGGACACTCTCCTTTCCCCTCCCCCCGGGACACTCTCCCCTCTCCCCGGGACACTCACGCCACACCTCGGGACACTCTCCCCTCCCCTCCCCCCGGGACACTCTCCCCTCCCCTCGGGACACTCTCCCCTCCCCTCTCCTCGGGACACACTCCCCTACCCGCGGAGACACTCTCCCCACCCCTCTCCTCGGGACACTCTCCCCTCCCCTCTCCTCGGGACACTCTCCCCTCCCCCCCGAGACACACTCCCCTCCCCTCGGGACACTCTCCCCTCCACCCGAGACAGTCTCCCCTCCTCCCGGGACACTCTCCCCTCCCACCGTGACACTCTCCCCTCCCCTCGGGACACTCTCCCCTCCCCTCTCCTCGGGACACATTCCCCTACCCGCGGAGACACTCTCCCCTCCCCCCGGGACACTCTCCCCTCCCCTCGGGACACTCTCCCCTCCCCTCTCCTCGGGACACACTCCCCTACCCGCGGAGACACTCTCCCCTCCCCCCGGGACAGTCTCCCTTCCTCCCGGGACACTCTCCCCTCCCCTCCCCCCGGGACACTCTCCCCTCCCCCCGTGACACTCTCCCCTCCCCTCCCCCCGGGACACTCTCCCCGCCCCTCGGGACACTCTCCCCTCCCCTCTCCTCGGGACACACTCCCCTACCCGCGGAGACACTCTCCCCTCCCCCGGGACACTCTCCCCTCACCCCGAGACACACTCCCCTACCCCGAGACACTCTCCCTCCCCCCGTGACACACTCCCCTCCCCCCGAGACACTCTCCCCTCCCCCGAGACACTCTCCCTCCCCCCGTGACATTCTCCACTCCCCCGAGACACTCTCCCCTCCCCCCGAGACACTCTCCCCTCCCCCCGAGACACTCTTCCCTCCCACCGAGACACTCTCCCCTCCCCCCAAGACACTCTCCACTCCCACCGAGACACTCTCCACTCCCCCGAGACATTCTCTCCTCCCCCTGAGACACTCTCCCCTCCCCCGAGACACTCTCCCTCCCCCCATGACACTCTCCCCTCCCCCCGTGACACTCTCCCCTCTCCCCGGGACACTCTCCCCTCTCCCCGGGACACTCACGCCACACCTCGGGACACTCTCCCCTCCCCTCCCCCTGGGAAACTCTCCACTCCCCTCGGGACACTCTCCCCTCCCCTCCCCCCGGGACACTCTCCACTCCCCTCGGGACACTCTCCTTTCCCCTCCCCCCGGGACACTCTCCCCTCTCCCCGGGACACTCACGCCACACCTCGGGACACTCTCCCCTCCCCTCCCCCCGGGACACTCTCCACTCCCACCGAGACACTCTCCACTCCCCCGAGACATTCTCTCCTCCCCCTGAGACACTCTCCCCTCCCCCGAGACACTCTCCCTCCCCCCATGACACTCTCCCCTCCCCCCGTGACACTCTCCCCTCCCCCCGGGACACTCTCACCTCTCCCCGGGACACTCACGCCACACCTCGGTACACTCTCCCCTCTCCCCGGGACACTCTCCCCTCTCCCCGGGACACTCACGCCACACCTCGGGACACTCTCCCCTCCCCTCCCCCTGGGAAACTCTCCACTCCCCTCGGGACACTCTCCCCTCCCCTCCCCCCGGGACACTCTCCCCTCTCCCCGGGACACTCACGCCACACCTCGGGACACTCTCCCCTCCCCTCCCCCCGGGACACTCTCCCCTCCCCTCGGGACACTCTCCCCTCCCCTCTCCTCGGGACACACTCCCCTACCCGCGGAGACACTCTCCCCACCCCTCTCCTCGGGACACTCTCCCCTCCCCTCTCCTCGGGACACACTCCCCTACCCGCGGAGACACTCTCCCCACCCCTCTCCTCGGGACACTCTCCCCTCCCCTCTCCTCGGGACACTCTCCCCTCCCCCCCGAGACACACTCCCCTCCCCTCGGGACACTCTCCCCTCCACCCGAGACAGTCTCCCCTCCTCCCGGGACACTCTCCCCTCCCACCGTGACACTCTCCCCTCCCCCCGGGACACTCTCCCCTCTCCCCGGGACACTCACGCCACACCTCGGTACACTCTCCCCTCTCCCCGGGACACTCACGCCACACCTCGGGACACTCTCCCCTCCCCACCCCCCGGGACACTCTCCCCTCCCCTCGGGACACTCTCCCCTCCCCTCTCCTCGGGACACATTCCCCTACCCGCGGAGACACTCTCCCCTCCCCCCGGGACACTCTCCCCTCTCCCCGGGACACTCTCCCCTCACCCCGAGACACACTCCCCTACCCCGAGACACTCTCCCTCCCCCCGTGACACACTCCCCTCCCCCCGAGACACTCTCCCCTCCCCCGAGACACTCTCCCTCCCCCCGTGACATTCTCCACTCCCCCGAGACACTCTCCCCTCCCCCCGAGACACTCTCCCCTCCCCCCGAGACACTCTTCCCTCCCACCGAGACACTCTCCCCTCCCCCCAAGACACTCTCCACTCCCCCGAGACACTCTCCCCTCCCCCCGAGACACTCTCCCCTCCCCCCGAGACACTCTTCCCTCCCACCGAGACACTCTCCCCTCCCCCCAAGACACTCTCCACTCCCACCGAGACACTCTCCACTCCCCCGAGACATTCTCTCCTCCCCCTGAGACACTCTCCCCTCCCCCGAGACACTCTCCCTCCCCCCATGACACTCTCCCCTCCCCCCGTGACACTCTCCCCTCCCCCCGGGACACTCTCACCTCTCCCCGGGACACTCACGCCACACCTCGGTACACTCTCCCCTCTCCCCGGGACACTCTCCCCTCTCCCCGGGACACTCACGCCACACCTCGGGACACTCTCCCCTCCCCTCCCCCTGGGAAACTCTCCACTCCCCTCGGGACACTCTCCCCTCCCCTCCCCCCGGGACACTCTCCACTCCCCTCGGGACACTCTCCTTTCCCCTCCCCCCGGGACACTCTCCCCTCTCCCCGGGACACTCACGCCACACCTCGGGACACTCTCCCCTCCCCTCCCCCCGGGACACTCTCCCCTCCCCTCGGGACACTCTCCCCTCCCCTCTCCTCGGGACACACTCCCCTACCCGCGGAGACACTCTCCCCACCCCTCTCCTCGGGACACTCTCCCCTCCCCTCTCCTCGGGACACACTCCCCTACCCGCGGAGACACTCTCCCCACCCCTCTCCTCGGGACACTCTCCCCTCCCCTCTCCTCGGGACACTCTCCCCTCCCCCCCGAGACACACTCCCCTCCCCTCGGGACACTCTCCCCTCCACCCGAGACAGTCTCCCCTCCTCCCGGGACACTCTCCCCTCCCACCGTGACACTCTCCCCTCCCCCCGGGACACTCTCCCCTCTCCCCGGGACACTCACGCCACACCTCGGTACACTCTCCCCTCTCCCCGGGACACTCACGCCACACCTCGGGACACTCTCCCCTCCCCACCCCCCGGGACACTCTCCCCTCCCCTCGGGACACTCTCCCCTCCCCTCTCCTCGGGACACATTCCCCTACCCGCGGAGACACTCTCCCCTCCCCCCGGGACACTCTCCCCTCTCCCCGGGACACTCTCCCCTCACCCCGAGACACACTCCCCTACCCCGAGACACTCTCCCTCCCCCCGTGACACACTCCCCTCCCCCCGAGACACTCTCCCCTCCCCCGAGACACTCTCCCTCCCCCCGTGACATTCTCCACTCCCCCGAGACACTCTCCCCTCCCCCCGAGACACTCTCCCCTCCCCCCGAGACACTCTTCCCTCCCACCGAGACACTCTCCCCTCCCCCCAAGACACTCTCCACTCCCCCGAGACACTCTCCCCTCCCCCCGAGACACTCTCCCCTCCCCCCGAGACACTCTTCCCTCCCACCGAGACACTCTCCCCTCCCCCCAAGACACTCTCCACTCCCACCGAGACACTCTCCACTCCCCCGAGACATTCTCTCCTCCCCCTGAGACACTCTCCCCTCCCCCGAGACACTCTCCCTCCCCCCATGACACTCTCCCCTCCCCCCGTGACACTCTCCCCTCCCCCCGGGACACTCTCACCTCTCCCCGGGACACTCACGCCACACCTCGGTACACTCTCCCCTCTCCCCGGGACACTCTCCCCTCTCCCCGGGACACTCACGCCACACCTCGGGACACTCTCCCCTCCCCTCCCCCTGGGAAACTCTCCACTCCCCTCGGGACACTCTCCCCTCCCCTCCCCCCGGGACACTCTCCACTCCCCTCGGGACACTCTCCTTTCCCCTCCCCCCGGGACACTCTCCCCTCTCCCCGGGACACTCACGCCACACCTCGGGACACTCTCCCCTCCCCTCCCCCCGGGACAGTCTCCCTTCCTCCCGGGACACTCTCCCCTCCCCTCCCCCCGGGAAACTCTCCACTCCCCTCGGGACACTCTCCCCTCCCCTCCCCCCGGGACACTCTCCCCTCCCCTCGGGACACTCTCCCCTCCCCTCTCCTCGGGACACACTCCCCTACCCGCGGAGACACTCTCCCCTCCCCCGGGACACTCTCCCCTCACCCCGAGACACACTCCCCTACCCCGAGACACTCTCCCTCCCCCCGTGACACACTCCCCTCCCCCCGAGACACTCTCCCCTCCCCCGAGACACTCTCCCTCCCCCCGTGACATTCTCCACTCCCCCGAGACACTCTCCCCTCCCCCCGAGACACTCTCCCCTCCCCCCGAGACACTCTTCCCTCCCACCGAGACACTCTCCCCTCCCCCCAAGACACTCTCCACTCCCACCGAGACACTCTCCACTCCCCCGAGACATTCTCTCCTCCCCCTGAGACACTCTCCCCTCCCCCGAGACACTCTCCCTCCCCCCATGACACTCTCCCCTCCCCCCGTGACACTCTCCCCTCCCCCCGGGACACTCTCACCTCTCCCCGGGACACTCACGCCACACCTCGGTACACTCTCCCCTCTCCCCGGGACACTCTCCCCTCTCCCCGGGACACTCACGCCACACCTCGGGACACTCTCCCCTCCCCTCCCCCTGGGAAACTCTCCACTCCCCTCGGGACACTCTCCCCTCCCCTCCCCCCGGGACACTCTCCACTCCCCTCGGGACACTCTCCTTTCCCCTCCCCCCGGGACACTCTCCCCTCTCCCCGGGACACTCACGCCACACCTCGGGACACTCTCCCCTCCCCTCCCCCCGGGACACTCTCCCCTCCCCTCGGGACACTCTCCCCTCCCCTCTCCTCGGGACACACTCCCCTACCCGCGGAGACACTCTCCCCACCCCTCTCCTCGGGACACTCTCCCCTCCCCTCTCCTCGGGACACACTCCCCTACCCGCGGAGACACTCTCCCCACCCCTCTCCTCGGGACACTCTCCCCTCCCCTCTCCTCGGGACACTCTCCCCTCCCCCCCGAGACACACTCCCCTCCCCTCGGGACACTCTCCCCTCCACCCGAGACAGTCTCCCCTCCTCCCGGGACACTCTCCCCTCCCACCGTGACACTCTCCCCTCCCCCCGGGACACTCTCCCCTCTCCCCGGGACACTCACGCCACACCTCGGTACACTCTCCCCTCTCCCCGGGACACTCACGCCACACCTCGGGACACTCTCCCCTCCCCACCCCCCGGGACACTCTCCCCTCCCCTCTCCTCGGGACACATTCCCCTACCCGCGGAGACACTCTCCCCTCCCCCCGGGACACTCTCCCCTCCCCTCGGGACACTCTCCCCTCCCCTCTCCTCGGGACACACTCCCCTACCCGCGGAGACACTCTCCCCTCCCCCCGGGACAGTCTCCCTTCCTCCCGGGACACTCTCCCCTCCCCTCCCCCCGGGACACTCTCCCCTCCCCCCGTGACACTCTCCCCTCCCCTCCCCCCGGGACACTCTCCCCGCCCCTCGGGACACTCTCCCCTCCCCTCTCCTCGGGACACACTCCCCTACCCGCGGAGACACTCTCCCCTCCCCCGGGACACTCTCCCCTCACCCCGAGACACACTCCCCTACCCCGAGACACTCTCCCTCCCCCCGTGACACACTCCCCTCCCCCCGAGACACTCTCCCCTCCCCCGAGACACTCTCCCTCCCCCCGTGACATTCTCCACTCCCCCGAGACACTCTCCCCTCCCCCCGAGACACTCTCCCCTCCCCCCGAGACACTCTTCCCTCCCACCGAGACACTCTCCCCTCCCCCCAAGACACTCTCCACTCCCACCGAGACACTCTCCACTCCCCCGAGACATTCTCTCCTCCCCCTGAGACACTCTCCCCTCCCCCGAGACACTCTCCCTCCCCCCATGACACTCTCCCCTCCCCCCGTGACACTCTCCCCTCCCCCCGGGACACTCTCACCTCTCCCCGGGACACTCACGCCACACCTCGGTACACTCTCCCCTCTCCCCGGGACACTCTCCCCTCTCCCCGGGACACTCACGCCACACCTCGGGACACTCTCCCCTCCCCTCCCCCTGGGAAACTCTCCACTCCCCTCGGGACACTCTCCCCTCCCCTCCCCCCGGGACACTCTCCACTCCCCTCGGGACACTCTCCTTTCCCCTCCCCCCGGGACACTCTCCCCTCTCCCCGGGACACTCACGCCACACCTCGGGACACTCTCCCCTCCCCTCCCCCCGGGACACTCTCCACTCCCACCGAGACACTCTCCACTCCCCCGAGACATTCTCTCCTCCCCCTGAGACACTCTCCCCTCCCCCGAGACACTCTCCCTCCCCCCATGACACTCTCCCCTCCCCCCGTGACACTCTCCCCTCCCCCCGGGACACTCTCACCTCTCCCCGGGACACTCACGCCACACCTCGGTACACTCTCCCCTCTCCCCGGGACACTCTCCCCTCTCCCCGGGACACTCACGCCACACCTCGGGACACTCTCCCCTCCCCTCCCCCTGGGAAACTCTCCACTCCCCTCGGGACACTCTCCCCTCCCCTCCCCCCGGGACACTCTCCCCTCTCCCCGGGACACTCACGCCACACCTCGGGACACTCTCCCCTCCCCTCCCCCCGGGACACTCTCCACTCCCCTCGGGACACTCTCCTTTCCCCTCCCCCCGGGACACTCTCCCCTCTCCCCGGGACACTCACGCCACACCTCGGGACACTCTCCCCTCCCCTCCCCCCGGGACACTCTCCACTCCCACCGAGACACTCTCCACTCCCCCGAGACATTCTCTCCTCCCCCTGAGACACTCTCCCCTCCCCCGAGACACTCTCCCTCCCCCCATGACACTCTCCCCTCCCCCCGTGACACTCTCCCCTCCCCCCGGGACACTCTCACCTCTCCCCGGGACACTCACGCCACACCTCGGTACACTCTCCCCTCTCCCCGGGACACTCTCCCCTCTCCCCGGGACACTCACGCCACACCTCGGTACACTCTCCCCTCTCCCCGGGACACTCTCCCCTCTCCCCGGGACACTCACGCCACACCTCGGGACACTCTCCCCTCCCCTCCCCCTGGGAAACTCTCCACTCCCCTCGGGACACTCTCCCCTCCCCTCCCCCCGGGACACTCTCCACTCCCCTCGGGACACTCTCCTTTCCCCTCCCCCCGGGACACTCTCCCCTCTCCCCGGGACACTCACGCCACACCTCGGGACACTCTCCCCTCCCCTCCCCCCGGGACACTCTCCACTCCCACCGAGACACTCTCCACTCCCCCGAGACATTCTCTCCTCCCCCTGAGACACTCTCCCCTCCCCCGAGACACTCTCCCTCCCCCCATGACACTCTCCCCTCCCCCCGTGACACTCTCCCCTCCCCCCGGGACACTCTCACCTCTCCCCGGGACACTCACGCCACACCTCGGTACACTCTCCCCTCTCCCCGGGACACTCTCCCCTCTCCCCGGGACACTCACGCCACACCTCGGGACACTCTCCCCTCCCCTCCCCCTGGGAAACTCTCCACTCCCCTCGGGACACTCTCCCCTCCCCTCCCCCCGGGACACTCTCCACTCCCCTCGGGACACTCTCCTTTCCCCTCCCCCCGGGACACTCTCCCCTCTCCCCGGGACACTCACGCCACACCTCGGGACACTCTCCCCTCCCCTCCCCCCGGGACACTCTCCCCTCCCCTCGGGACACTCTCCCCTCCCCTCTCCTCGGGACACACTCCCCTACCCGCGGAGACACTCTCCCCACCCCTCTCCTCGGGACACTCTCCCCTCCCCTCTCCTCGGGACACACTCCCCTACCCGCGGAGACACTCTCCCCACCCCTCTCCTCGGGACACTCTCCCCTCCCCTCTCCTCGGGACACTCTCCCCTCCCCCCCGAGACACACTCCCCTCCCCTCGGGACACTCTCCCCTCCACCCGAGACAGTCTCCCCTCCTCCCGGGACACTCTCCCCTCCCACCGTGACACTCTCCCCTCCCCCCGGGACACTCTCCCCTCTCCCCGGGACACTCACGCCACACCTCGGTACACTCTCCCCTCTCCCCGGGACACTCACGCCACACCTCGGGACACTCTCCCCTCCCCACCCCCCGGGACACTCTCCCCTCCCCTCGGGACACTCTCCCCTCCCCTCTCCTCGGGACACATTCCCCTACCCGCGGAGACACTCTCCCCTCCCCCCGGGACACTCTCCCCTCTCCCCGGGACACTCTCCCCTCACCCCGAGACACACTCCCCTACCCCGAGACACTCTCCCTCCCCCCGTGACACACTCCCCTCCCCCCGAGACACTCTCCCCTCCCCCGAGACACTCTCCCTCCCCCCGTGACATTCTCCACTCCCCCGAGACACTCTCCCCTCCCCCCGAGACACTCTCCCCTCCCCCCGAGACACTCTTCCCTCCCACCGAGACACTCTCCCCTCCCCCCAAGACACTCTCCACTCCCCCGAGACACTCTCCCCTCCCCCCGAGACACTCTCCCCTCCCCCCGAGACACTCTTCCCTCCCACCGAGACACTCTCCCCTCCCCCCAAGACACTCTCCACTCCCACCGAGACACTCTCCACTCCCCCGAGACATTCTCTCCTCCCCCTGAGACACTCTCCCCTCCCCCGAGACACTCTCCCTCCCCCCATGACACTCTCCCCTCCCCCCGTGACACTCTCCCCTCCCCCCGGGACACTCTCACCTCTCCCCGGGACACTCACGCCACACCTCGGTACACTCTCCCCTCTCCCCGGGACACTCTCCCCTCTCCCCGGGACACTCACGCCACACCTCGGGACACTCTCCCCTCCCCTCCCCCTGGGAAACTCTCCACTCCCCTCGGGACACTCTCCCCTCCCCTCCCCCCGGGACACTCTCCACTCCCCTCGGGACACTCTCCTTTCCCCTCCCCCCGGGACACTCTCCCCTCTCCCCGGGACACTCACGCCACACCTCGGGACACTCTCCCCTCCCCTCCCCCCGGGACACTCTCCACTCCCACCGAGACACTCTCCACTCCCCCGAGACATTCTCTCCTCCCCCTGAGACACTCTCCCCTCCCCCGAGACACTCTCCCTCCCCCCATGACACTCTCCCCTCCCCCCGTGACACTCTCCCCTCCCCCCGGGACACTCTCACCTCTCCCCGGGACACTCACGCCACACCTCGGTACACTCTCCCCTCTCCCCGGGACACTCTCCCCTCTCCCCGGGACACTCACGCCACACCTCGGGACACTCTCCCCTCCCCTCCCCCTGGGAAACTCTCCACTCCCCTCGGGACACTCTCCCCTCCCCTCCCCCCGGGACACTCTCCCCTCTCCCCGGGACACTCACGCCACACCTCGGGACACTCTCCCCTCCCCTCCCCCCGGGACACTCTCCACTCCCCTCGGGACACTCTCCTTTCCCCTCCCCCCGGGACACTCTCCCCTCTCCCCGGGACACTCACGCCACACCTCGGGACACTCTCCCCTCCCCTCCCCCCGGGACACTCTCCACTCCCACCGAGACACTCTCCACTCCCCCGAGACATTCTCTCCTCCCCCTGAGACACTCTCCCCTCCCCCGAGACACTCTCCCTCCCCCCATGACACTCTCCCCTCCCCCCGTGACACTCTCCCCTCCCCCCGGGACACTCTCACCTCTCCCCGGGACACTCACGCCACACCTCGGTACACTCTCCCCTCTCCCCGGGACACTCTCCCCTCTCCCCGGGACACTCACGCCACACCTCGGTACACTCTCCCCTCTCCCCGGGACACTCTCCCCTCTCCCCGGGACACTCACGCCACACCTCGGGACACTCTCCCCTCCCCTCCCCCTGGGAAACTCTCCACTCCCCTCGGGACACTCTCCCCTCCCCTCCCCCCGGGACACTCTCCACTCCCCTCGGGACACTCTCCTTTCCCCTCCCCCCGGGACACTCTCCCCTCTCCCCGGGACACTCACGCCACACCTCGGGACACTCTCCCCTCCCCTCCCCCCGGGACACTCTCCACTCCCACCGAGACACTCTCCACTCCCCCGAGACATTCTCTCCTCCCCCTGAGACACTCTCCCCTCCCCCGAGACACTCTCCCTCCCCCCATGACACTCTCCCCTCCCCCCGTGACACTCTCCCCTCCCCCCGGGACACTCTCACCTCTCCCCGGGACACTCACGCCACACCTCGGTACACTCTCCCCTCTCCCCGGGACACTCTCCCCTCTCCCCGGGACACTCACGCCACACCTCGGGACACTCTCCCCTCCCCTCCCCCTGGGAAACTCTCCACTCCCCTCGGGACACTCTCCCCTCCCCTCCCCCCGGGACACTCTCCACTCCCCTCGGGACACTCTCCTTTCCCCTCCCCCCGGGACACTCTCCCCTCTCCCCGGGACACTCACGCC
>NW_027250839.1:0-96095 GCF_044704955.1 Pristiophorus japonicus | reverse complement strand
TTTCTGGTTTCTAGATCAGACTGAGGTCAGTTGGTCAGTTTCTGGTTTCTTGATCAGATTGTGGTCAGTTTGTTAGTTTCATGTTGCCGCTGTCAGACTGTGGTTAGTTGGTCAGTTTCTGGTTCCTAGGTCAGACTGTGGTCAGTTGGTCAGTTTCTGTTTTTATGTCAGACTGAGGTCAGATGGTCAGTTTCTGTTTCTTGGTCAGAATGTGATCAGTTGGTCAGTTTCTGGTTTCGAGTGAAAAATGTGGTCAGTTGGAAAGATTCTGGTATCGAGGTCAGATTGTGGTCAGTTGGTCAGTTTCGGGTTTCTACGACAGACTGTGGTCAGTTGGTCAGTTTCTGGTTTCTAGGTCAGACTTTGGTCAGACTGTGATCAGCTGGTCAGTTCCTGGCCTCTACGTCAGACTATGGTCAGTTGGTCAGATTCTGGTTGTCCAGGTCTGTTTCTCAGTTAAGTTTGTTACTTTCTGGTTTCTAGGTCAGACTGTGGTCATTTTGTCAGTTTCGGAATGTCTCTGTCACACTGTGGTCAGTTGGTCAGTTTCTGGTTGCTAGGTGAGATTATTGTCAGTTAGTCAATTTCTGGATTATAGGTCAGACTGTGGTCAGTTTCGCAGTTTCTGGTTGCCTCGGTAAGACTGTGGTCAGTTGGTAAGTTGCTGCTTGCTAGGTCAGACTGTGCTCAGTTGGTCAGTTTCTGATACCTAGGTCAGACTGTGGTCAGTTGGTCAGTTTCTGATTCCTAGGTCACACAGTGATCAGTTGGTCAGTTTCAGGTTCCTTGGTCTGACTGTGGCCAGTTGGTCAGTTTCAGGTTTCTAGGTTAGACTGTGGTCAGTTGCTTGTTGTTAGGGTAGACTGCGCTCAGTTGGTCAGTTTCTGTTTCCTAAGTCAGACTGTGCTCAGTTGGACACTTTCTGGTTCCGAGTTCAGACTGTTTGCTGTTGGTCAGTTTCTGGTTTCTAGGTCAGACTGTGGTCAGACTGTGGTCAGTTGGTCAGTTTCTGGTTTCTCGGTCAGACTGTGGTCAGTTGGTCAGTTTCTGGTTGTCTAGGTCTCATTCTCTGGTCAATTTTTTACTTTCTGGTTTCTAGGTCAGACTGTGGTCAGTTGGTCAGTTTTGAGTTGTCTCGGTCACACTGTGGTCAGTTGGTCATTTTCTGGTTTGTAGGTCAGACTGTAGTCCGTTGCTCTATTTCTGGTTTCTAGGTCAGAATGTGGTCAGTTGGTAAGTTTCTGTTTTTAGGTCAGACTGAGTTCAGATGGTCAGTTTCTGTTTTCTAGGTCAGAATGTGGTCAGTTCGTCAGTTTCTGGTTTCGAGTTAAGAATGTGGTCAGTTCGTCAGTTTCTGGTTTCGATGTCAGACTGTGGTCAGTTGGTCAATTTCTGGTTTCTAGGTCAGACTGTGGTCAGTTGGTCATTTTCTGTTTTCTTGGTCAGACTGTGGTCAGTTGGTCAATTGCTGGTTTCTATGTCAGACTTTGCTCAGTTGGTCAGATACTGGTCGCAAGCTCAGAATGTGGCCTATTGGACAGTTTGTGTTTGCTAGGTCAGACTGTGGTCATTTGGTCAGTTTCTGGTTTCGAGGTCAGACTGTGGTCAGTTGATCAGTTTCTGGTTTCTAGGTCAGACTGTGGTCCGTTGGTCAATTTCTGGTTTCTAGGTCAGACTGTGGTCAGTTGGTCAGTTTCTGTTTTTGGGTCAGACTGAGATCAGATGGTCAGTTTCTGGTTTCTATTTAAGAATGTGGTCAGTTCGTCAGTTTCTGGTTTCGAGGTCAGACTGTGGTCAGTTGATCAGCTTCTGGTTTCGAGGTCAGACTGTGGTAAGTTGTTCAGTTTCGGGTTGTCTTGGTCAGTTGGTCAGTTTCATGTTGTCTCGGTCAGACTGTGGTCAGTTGGTCCGTTTCTGGTTTCTAGGTCAGACTGTGGTCAGACTGTGGTCAGTAGGTCAGTTTCTGGTTTCTCGGTCAGACTGTGGTCAGTTGGTCAGTTTCTGGTTTCTTGATCAGACTGTGGTCAGTTGGTCAGTTTCTGGTTTCTAGATCAGACTGAGGTCAGTTGGTCAGTTTCTGGTTTCTTGATCAGATTGTGGTCAGTTTGTTAGTTTCATTTTTCCGCTGTCAGACTGTGGTTAGTTGGTCAGTTTCTGGTTCCTAGGTCAGACTGTGGTCAGTTGGTCAGTTTCTGTTTTTATGTCAGACTGAGGTCAGATGGTCAGTTTCTGTTTCTTGGTCAGAATGTGATCAGTTGGTCAGTTTCTGGTTTCGAGTGAAAAATGTGGTCAGTTGGAAAGTTTCTGGTATCGAGGTCAGATTGTGGTCAGTTGGTCAGTTTCGGGTTTCTACGACAGACTGTGGTCAGTTGGTCAGATTCTGGTTTCTAGGTCAGACTTTGGTCAGACTGTGATCAGCTGGTCAGTTCCTGGCCTCTACGTCAGACTATGGTCAGTTGGTCAGATTCTGGTTGTCCAGGTCTGTTTCTCAGTTAAGTTTGTTACTTTCTGGTTTCTAGGTCAGACTGTGTTCATTTTGTCAGTTTCGGAATGTCTCGGTCACACTGTGGTCAGTTGGTCAGTTTCTGGTTGCTAGGTGAGATTATTGTCAGTTAGTCAATTTCTGGATTATAGGTCAGACTGTGGTCAGTTTCGCAGTTTCTGGTTGCCTCGGTAAGACTGTGGTCAGTTGGTAAGTTGCTGCTTGCAAGGTCAGACTGTGCTCAGTTGGTCAGTTTCTGATACCTAGGTCAGACTGTGGTCAGTTGGTCAGTTTCTGATTCCTAGGTCACACAGTGATCAGTTGGTCAGTTTCAGGTTCCTTGGTCTGACTGTGGCCAGTTGGTCAGTTTCAGGTTTCTAGGTTAGACTGTGGTCAGTTGCTTGTTGTTAGGGTAGACTGCGCTCAGTTGGTCAGTTTCAGTTTCCTAAGTCAGACTGTGCTCAGTTGGACACTTTCTGGTTCCTAGTTCAGACTGTGGGCTGTTGGTCAGTTTCTGGTTTCTAGGTCAGACTCTGGTCAGACTGTGGTCAGCTGGTCAGTTTCTATTTTCTAGGTCAGACGATGGTCAGTTTGTCAGTATCTGGTTGTCTCGGTCTCATTCTCTGGTCAATTTGTTACTTTCTGGTTTCTAGGTCAGACTGTGATCATTTGGTCAGTTTTGAGTTGTCTCGGTCACACTGTGGTCAGCTGGCCAGTTTCTGGCTGCTTGGTGATATTGTTGTCAGTTAGTCAATGTCTGGTTTATAGGTCAGACTTTGGTCTGTTTCTCAGTTTCTGGTTGTATCGGTAAGACTGTGGTCAGTTGGTCAGTTTCAGGTTGCATCGGTCAGACTGTGTTCAGTTGGTAATTTGCTGGTTGCTAGGTCTATTGTGCTCAGTTGGTCAATTTCTGGTTCCTAGGTCAGACTGTGGTCAGTTGCTCAGTTTCTGGTGTCTCGGTCAGACTGTGGTCAGTTGGTCATTTTCTAGTTCTAGGTCAATCTGTGGATAGTTGGTCAGTTGCCGTTTGCTAGATCAGTCTGTGTTCAGTTTGTTACTTTTTGGATTCGAGATCATTCTGTGGTCAATTGGTCAGTTGCTGGTTTCTTGATCAGACTGTGGTCAGTTGGTCAGTTTTTGGTTTCTCTATCAGACTGTGGTCAGACTGTGGTCAGCTGGTCAGTTTCTGGTTTCTAGGTCAGACGATGGTCAGTTTATCAGTTTCTGGTAGTCTCGGTCTGTTTCTATGGTCAGTTTGTTACTTATTGGTTTCTAGGTCAGACTGTGTTCATTTGTTCAGTTTCGGGTTGTCTCGGTCACACTGTGGTCAGTTCGTCAGTTTCTGGTTGCTAGGTGATATTGTTGTCAGTTAGTCAATTTCTCGTTTATAGGTCAGACTGTGGTCAGTTGGTCATTTGCAGGTTCTAGGTCAGTCTGTGGACTGTTGGTCAGTTGCTGGTTGCTAGATCAGTCTGTGTTCAGCTTGTTAATTTTTGGATGCGATGTCATCCTGTGGTCAATTGGTCAGTGGCTGGTTACTTGAATAGACTGTGGTCAGTTGGTCAGTTTCTGGTTGTCTCCGTCCGACTCTGGTCAGTTTGTCAGTTTCTGCTTTCAGGTTCAGACTGAAGTCAGTTGGTCAGTTTCTGGTTCCTAATTCAGACTGTGATCAGTTGGTCAATTAAGCTTTTTAGCTGAGACAGTGGTCAGTTGGTCAGTATCAAGTTTCTAGGTCAGACTGTGATCAGTTGCTCAGTTTCTGGTTTCTAGATCAAACTGTGGTCAGTTGGTAAGTTTCTGGTTTCTAGGTCAGAATTTGGTGAGTTGGTCAGTTTCTGGTGTCTAGGTCAGACTGTGTCAGTTGGTCAGTTTCTGGTTTCTAGGTCAGACTGTGGTTAGTTGGACAGGTTGTTGTTTCTAGGTCAGACTGTGGTCAGTTGGCCAGTTTCTGTTTTTATGTCAGACTGAGATCAGATGGTCAGTCTCTGTTTCTAGGTCAGAATGTGTTCAGTTGGTCAGTATCTGGTTTCAAGTGAAGAATCTGGTCAGTTGGACAGTTTCTAGTTTCGAGTTCAGATTGCGATCTGTTGGACAGTTTCGGGTTTCTACGACAGAATGTGGTCAGTTGGTCAGTTTCTAGATTCTAGGTCAGACTGTGGTCAGTTGGTCAGTTGCTGGTTTCTACGTCAGACTGTGGCCAGTTGGTCAGATTCTGGGTGCTAGGTCAGACTGTGGTGCGTTGGTCAGTATCAGGTTTCTAGGTCAGACTGTGATCAGTTGCTCAGTTTCTGGTTTCTAGATCAGACTGTGGTCAGTTGGTAAGTTTCTGGTTTCTAGGTCAGACTGTGGTCAGTTGCTATATTTCGCGGTGTCTCAGTAACATTGTGGTCAGTTGGTCAGTTGCTGGTTATGAGGTCAGACTTTGGTCAGTTGGTCAGTTTCTGCTATCTAGATCAGACTGTGGTCAGTTGGTAAGTTTCTGGTTTCCAGATCAGACTGTGATCAGTTGGTCAGTCTCGCATTGTCTCTGTCAGATTGTGGTCAGTTGGTCAGTTGCTGTTTGCTAGATCAGACTTTGGTCAGTTGGTCAGTTTCTGTTTTCACGATTAGACAGAGGTCAGTTGGTCAGTTTCTGGTTTCTTGGTCAGACTGTGGTCAGTTGGTCAGTTTCTGGTTTCTTGATCAGACTGTGGTTAGTTGGTCTGTTTCTGGTTTCTAGATCAGACTGAGGTCAGTTGGTCAGTGTCTGGTTTCTTGATCAGACTGTGGTCAGTTGGTTAGTTTCATGTTGCCTCTGTCAGACTGTGGTCAGTTGGTCAGTTTCTGGTTCCTAGGTCAGACTGTGGTCAGTTGGTCAGTTTCTGTTTTTATGTCAGACTGAGGTCAGATGGTCAGTTTCTGTTTCTAGGTCAGAATGTGATCAGTTGGTCAGTTTCTGGTTTCGAGTGGAAATTGTGGTCAGTTGGACAGTTTCTGGTTTCGAGGTCAGATTGTGGACAGTTGGTCAGTTTCGGGATTCTACGACAGACTGTGGTCAGTTGGTCTGTTTCTGGTTTCTAGGTCAGACTGTGATCAGTTGGTCAGTTGCTGGTTTCTACGTCAGACTGTGCTCAGTTGGTCAGATACTGGTTGCTGGGTCAGACTGTGGCCTGTTGGTCAGTTTGGGGTTGGTAGGTCAGACTGTGGTCATTTGGTCAGATTCTGGTTTCGAGGTCAGATTGTGGTTAGTTACTCAGTTTCTGGTTTCTAGGTCAGACACTGGTCATTTCGTCTGTTTCCTTTTGTCTTGGTCAGTTGGTCAGTTTCATGTTGTCTCGGTCAGACTGTGGTCAGTTTGTCAGTTTCTGGTTTGTAGGTCAGACTGTTGTCAGTTGGTCAGTTTCTGGTTTCTAGGTCAGATTGTGATCATTTGGTCAGTTTCGAGTTGTCTCGGTCACACTGTGGTCAGCTGGCCAGTTTCTGGCTGCTTGGTGATATTGTTGTCAGTTAGTCAATGTCTTGCTTATAGGTCAGACGTTGGTCTGTTTCTCAGTTTCTGGTTGTCTCGGTAAGACTGTGGTCAGTTGGTCAGTTTCAGGTTGCATCGGTCAGACTGTGTTCAGTTGGTAAGTTGCTGGTTGCTAGGTCAGATTGTGCTCAGTTGGTCAATTTCTTGTTCCTAGGTCAGACTGTGGTCAGTTGCTCAGTTTCTGGTTTCTAGGTCAGACTGTGGTCAGTTTGTCATTTTCTAGTTCTAGGTCAGTCTGTGGATAGTTGTTCAGTTGCCGTTTGCTAGATCAGTCTGTGTTCAGTTTGTTACTTTTTGGATTCGAGGTCATTCTGTGGTCAATTGGTCAGTTGCTGGTTTCTTGATCAGACTGTGGTCAGTTGGTCAGTTTTTGGTTTCTCTATCAGACTGTGGTCAGACTGTGGTCAGCTGGTCAGTTTCTGGTTTCTAGGTCAGACGATGGTCAGTTTATCAGTTTCTGGTAGTCTCGGTCTGTTTCTCTGGTCAGTTTGTTACTTATTGGTTTCTAGGTCAGACTGTGTTCATTTGTTCAGTTTCGGGCTGTCTCGGTCACACTGTGGTCAGTTGGTCATTTTCTGGTTGCTAGGTGATATTGTTGTCAGTTAGTCAATTTCTCGTTTATAGGTTAGACTTGGTCAGTTGGTCATTTGCAGGTTCTAGGTCAGTCTGTGGACTGTTGGTCAGTTGCAGGTTGCTCGATCAGTCTGTGTTCAGCTTGTTACTTTTTGGATGCGATGTCATCCTGTGGTCAATTGGTCAGTGGCTGGTTACTTGAATAGACTGTGGTCAGTTGGTCAGTTTCTGGTTGTCTCCGTCCGACTCTGGTGAGTTTGTCAGTTTCTGCTTTCAAGTTCAGACTGAAGTCAGTTGGTCAGTTTCTGGTTCCTAATTCAGACTGTGATCAGTTGGTCAATTAAGCTTTTTAGATGAGACAGTGGTCAGTTGGTCAGTATCAGGTTTCTAGGTCAGACTGTGATCAGTTGCTCAGTTTCTGGTTTCTAGATCAAACTGTGGTCAGTTGGTAAGTTTCTGGTTTCTAGGTCAGAATTTGGTCAGTTTGTCAGTTTCTGGTGTCCAGGTCAGACTGTGTCAGTTGGTCAGTTTCTGGTTTCTAGGTCAGACTGTGGTTAGTTGGACAGGTTGTTGTTTCTAGGTCAGACTGTGGTCAGTTGGCCAGTTTCTATTTTTATGTCAGACTGAGGTCAGATGGTCAGTCTCTGTTTCTAGGTCAGAATGTGTTCAGTTGGTCAGTATCTGGTTTCGAGTGAAGAATCTGGTCAGTTGGACAGTTTCTAGTTTCGAGGTCAGATTGCGATCTGTTGGACAGTTTCGGGTTTCTACGACAGAATGTGGTCAGTTGGTCAGTTTCTATATTCTTGGTCAGACTGTGGTCAGTTGGTCAGTTGCTGGTTTCTACGTCAGACTGTGGCCAGTTGGTCAGATTTTGGGTGCTCGGTCAGACTGTGGTCCGTTGGTCAGTATCAGGTTTCTAGGTCAGACTGTGATCAGTTGCTCAGTTTCTGGTTTCTAGATCAGACTGTGGTCAGTTGGTAAGTTTCTGGTTTCTAGGTCAGACTGTGGTCAGTTGCTATATTTCGCGGTGTCTCAGTAACATTGTGGTCAGTTGGTCAGTTGCTGGTTATGAGGTCAGACTTTGGCCAGTTGGTCAGTTTCTGCTATCTAGATCAGACTGTGGTCAGTTGGTAAGTTTCTGGTTTCTAGGTGAGACTGTGATCAGTTGGTCAGTCTCGCATTGTCTCTGTCAGATTGTGGTCAGTTGGTCAGTTGCTGTTTGCTAGATCAGACTTTGGTCAGTTGGTCAGTTTCTGTTTTCACGATTAGACAGAGGTCAGTTGGTCAGTTTCTGGTTTCTTGATCAGACTGTGGTCAGTTGGTCAGTTTCTGGTTTCTTGATCAGACTGTGGTTAGTTGGTCAGTTTCTGGTTTCTAGATCAGACTGAGGTCAGTTGGTCAGTTTCTGGTTTCTTGATCAGACTGTGGCCAGTTGGTTAGTTTCATGTTGCCTCTGTCAGACTGTGGTCAGTTGGTCAGTTTCTGGTTCCTCGGCCAGACTGTGGTCAGTTGGTCAGTTTCTGTTTTTATATCAGACTGAGGTTAGATGGTCAGTTTCTGTTTCTAGGTCAGAATGTGATCAGTTGGTCAGTTTCTGGTTTCGAGTGGAAAATGTGGTCAGTTGGACAGTTTCTGGTTTCGAGGTCAGATTGTGGTCAGTTGGTCAGTTTCGGGATTCTACGACAGACTGTGGTCAGTTGGTCTGTTTCTGGTTTCTAGGTCAGACTGTGATCAGTTGGTCAGTTGCTGGTTTCTACGTCAGACTCTGCTCAGTTGGTCAGGTAATGGTTGCTCGGTCAGACTGTGGCCTGTTGGTCAGTTTGTGGTTGGTAGGTCAGACTGTGGTCATTTGGTCAGATTTAGGTTTCGAGGTCAGATTGTGGTTAGTTGCTCAGTTTCTTGTTTCTAGGTCAGACACTGGTCATTTCGTCTGTTTCCTGTTGTCTTGGTCAGTTGGTCAGTTTCATGTTGTCTCGGTCAGACTGTGGGCAGTTGGTCAGTTTCTGGTTTCTAGGTTAGACTGTGGTCAGACTGTGGTCAGTTGGTTTGTTTCTGGTTTCTCGGTCAGACTTTGGTCAGTTGGTCAGTTTCTGGCTGTCTAGTTCTGTTTCTCTGGTAAATTTGTAACTTTTTGTTTGCTCAGTCAACCTGTGGTCAGCTGGTCAGTTGCTTGTTGCTCGGTCAGACTGTGGTCAGTTGATCAGGTTCTGGTTTCTAAGTCAGACTGTGGTCAATTGATCAGTTTCTGGTTTCTCTGTCAGACAGTGTTCAGTTGGTCAGTTTAGGGTTGTCTCTGTCAGACTTTGGTCAGTTGGTCAATTTCGGGTGTCTAGGTCAGCATGTGGTCAGTTGGTCCGTTTTTGGTTTCTAGGTCAGACTGTGGTCAGTTGTTCAGTTTCCGGTTTCGAGCTCAGACTGTGGGCAGTTGGTCAGTATCTGGTTGCTAGGTCAGACTGTGGCCTGTTGGTCAGTTTGTAGTTGGTAGGTCAGACTGTGGTCATTTGGTCAGATTCTGGTTTCGCGGTCAGATTGTGGTTAGTTGCTCAGTTTCTGGTTTCTAGGTCAGACACTGGTCATTTGGTCTGTTTCCTGTTGTCTTGGTCAGTTGGTCAGTTTCATGTTGTCTCGGTCAGACTGTGGGCAGTTGGTCAGTTTTTGGTTTCTAGGTTAGACTGTGGTCAGACTGTGGTCAGTTGGTTTGTTTATGGTTTCTCTATCAGACTTTGGTCAGTTGGTCAGTTTCTGGTTGTCTAGGTCTCTTTCTCTGGTAAATTTTTTACTTTTTGTTTGCTCAGTCAACCTGTGGTCAGGTGGTCAGTTGCTTGTTGCTCGGTCAGACTGTGGTCAGTTGATCAGTTTCTGGTTTCTCTGTCAGACAGTATTCAGTTGGTCAGTTTAGGGTTGTCTCTGTCAGACTTTGGTCAGTTGGTCAGTTTCGGGTGTCTAGGTCAGCATGTGGTCAGTTGGTCCGTTTTGGTTTCTAGGTCAGACTGTGGTCAGTTGTTCAGTTTCTGGTTTCGAGCTCAGACTGTGGGCAGTTGGTCAGTATCTGGCTTTTAGGTCAGACAGTAGTCAGTTGGACCGTTTCTCGTTTCGAGGTCAGATAGTGGTCAGTTGGTCAGTTTTGGGTTGTTATGGTCAGACTGTGGTCAGTTGGTCAGTTCCTGGTTTCGAGTTCAGATTATGGTCAGTTGCTCAGTTTCGGGTAGTCTAGGTCAGACTGTGGACAATTGGTCAGTTCCTGGTTTCTGGGTCAGACTGTGGTCAGTGAGTCAGTTTCTGGTTTGCTGGGAATGACTTTGGTCAGTTGGTTAGTTGCTAGTTTATAGGTCAGACTGTGGTCAGTTGGTCAATTTCTGGTTTCTCGGTCAGACTGTGGTCAGTTCGTCAGTTTCTGATTCCGAGGTCAGACTGTGGTCACTTGGTCAGTTTCTGGTTTCTAGGTCAGTCTGTGGTCAGTTGGTCATTTTCTGGGTACTAGTTCAGACTGTGGTCAGTTGGTCAGTTTCTGGTTTCTTGGTCAGATTGTGGTCCATTGGTCAGTTTCTGGTTTCTAGATCAGACTGGGGTCAGTTCGTCCGTTTCTGGTTTATATATCAGACTGTGGTAAGTTGGTCAATTTCGTGTTGTCTCGGTCAGATTGTGGTCAGTTGTACAGTTTCTGGTTTCGAGTTCAGACTGTGGTCAGTTGGTCAGTTGCTGCTTTTTAGGTCAGACAGTGGTCTGTTGGACATTTGTTGGTTCCTACGTCAGGCTGTTGTCAGTTAGTCAGATACTGGTTGCGAGGTCAGAATATGGCCTGTTGGACAGTTTCTGTTTGCTAGGTCAGACTGTGGTCATTTGGTCAGTCTCTGGTTTCGAGGTCAGATTGTGGTCAGTTCCGTCAGTTTCGGATTGTCTCGGTCAGACTGTGGTCATTTGTTCAGTTTCTGGTTGTCTCGGTCAGACTCGGGTCACTTGGTCAGTTTCTGGTTTCTTGGACAGACTGTGGTCCGTGTGTTAGTTTCTGGTTTCGAGGTCAGACTGTGGTCAGTTGGTTAGTTTCTGGTTTCTCGGTCAGACTGTGGTTATTTGGTCCGTTTCTGGTTTCTATGTCAGACTGTGGTCAGTTGGTAAATTTCGTGTTGTCTCGTTCAGACTGTGGTCAGTTGGACAGTTTCTGGTTTCGAGGTCAGACTTTGGTCAGTTGGTTAGTTGCTGTTTTCCACGTCAGACTGTGGTCAGTTGGTCAGATACTGGTTGCGAGGTCAGAATGTGGACTGTTGGACAGTTTTTGTTTGCTAGGTCAGACTGTTGTCATTTGGTCAGTCTCTGGCTTCGAGGTCAGATTGTGGTCAGTTCCGTCAGTTTCTCGTTTCTCGGTCAGACTCTTGTTAGTTGGACAGTTTCGGATTGTCTCGGTCAGACTGTGGTCAGTTGTTCAGTTTCTGGTTGTCTCGGTCAGACTCTAGACACTTGGTCAGTTTCTGGTTTCTAGGTCAGACTGAAGTCAGTTGGCCAGTTTCTGGTTCCTATTTCAGACTGTGATCAGATCGTCAGTTACGGTTTCTAGCTCAGACTGTGATCAGTTGGTCAGTATCTGTTTTATAGATCAGACTCTGGTCAGTTGCTCAGTTTCTGGTCCTGAGGTCAGACTGTGGTCAGTTGATCAGTTTCTGGTTTTTGAGTCAGACTGTGGTCAGTTGATCAGTTTCTGGTTTCTATGTCAGACTGTGGTCAGTTAGTCAGTTTAGGTTTGTATCTGTCAGACTTTGGTCAGTTGGTCAGTTTCGGGTACTATGTCAGCATGTGTTCAGTTGGTCCGTTTCTGGTTTCTAGGTCAGACTGCGGTCAGTTGGTCAGTTTCTGGTTTCTAGGTCAGACTGTGGTCAGTTGGACAGTTTCTGGTTTCGTGGTCAGATTGTGGTCAGTTACTCAGTTTCGGGTTGTCTAGGTCAGACTGTGGTCAGTTGGTCAGTTCCTGGTTTCTAGGTCAGATTTGGGTCTGTTGCTCAGTTTCGGGTTGTCTAGGTCAGACTGTGGTCAGTTGGTCAGTTCCTGGTTTCTGGGTCAGATTGTGGTCAGTTGGTCAGTCAATGGTTTGCTTGGAAAGCCTGTGGGCAGTTGGTTACTTGCTGGTTTATAGGTCAGACTGTGATCAGTTGGTCAGTTTCTGGTTCCTAGTTCAGACTGTGGTCAGTTGGTCAGTTTCTGGTTTCTTGGTCAGACTGTGGTCCGTGTGTTAGTTTCTGGTTTCTAGGTCAGACTGTGGTCAGTTGGTTAGTTTCTGGTTTCTCGGTCAGACTGTGGTCAGTTGGTCCGTTTCTGGTTTCTATGTCAGACTGTGGTCAGTTGGTCAATTTCGTGTTCTCTCGTTCAGACTGCGGTCAGTTGGACAGTTTCTGGTTTCGAGGTCAGACTGTGGTCAGTTGGTCAGTTGCTGGTTGCTAGGTCAGACTGTGGTCAGTTGATCAGTTTCTGGATTCTAGTTCAGACTGTGGTCAGTTGGTCAGCTTCTTTTTCCTAGGTCAGACAGAGTCAGTTTTTCAGTTTCTATTTTTAGGTCAGACTGAGGTCAGATGGTCAGTTTCTGGTTTCTACGTCAGAATGTGGTCAGTTGGTCAGTTTCTGTTTTTTGGCCAGACTGAGGTAAGATGGTCAGTTTCTGATTTCGAGGTCAGATCGTGGTCAGTTGCTCAGTTTCGGGTTTCCAGGTCAGACTGTGGTCAGTTGCTGGATTCTACGTTAGACTGTGGTCAATTGGTCAGATGCTGGTTGCTAAGTCAGATTGTGGTCAGTTGCTCAGTTTATGGTTTCTAGGTCAGACTGTTGTCAGTTGTTCAGTTTCTGGTTTCTAGCTCAGACTGTGGTCAGTTGGTCAGTTTCTGGTTTCTAGGTCAGACTGTGGTCAGTTGGACAGTTTCTGGTTTCGAGGTCAGAATGTGGTCAGTTGCTCAGTTTCATGTTGTCTAGGTCAGACTGTGGTCAGTTGGTCAGTTCCTGTTTTCTAGGTCAGACTGTGGTCAGTTGGTCAGTTCCTGGTTTCTAGGTCAGACTGTGGTCAGTTGGTCAGTTCCTGGTTTCTAGGTCAGATTGTGGTCAGTTGGTCAGATACTGGTTGCGAGGTCAAAATGTGGCCTTTTGGACAGTTTTTGTTTGCTCGGTCAGTCTGTGGTCATTTGGTCAGTCTCTGGTTTCGAGGTCAGATTGTGGTCAGTTCCGTTAGTTTCTCGTTTCTCGGTCAGACTCTGGATACTTGGTCAGTTTCTGGTTTCAAGGTCAGACTGAAGTCAGTTGGCCAGTTTCGGATTGTCTCGGTCAGACTGTGTCAGTTGTTCAGTTTCTGGTTGTCTCGTTCAGACTCTGGACACTTGGTCAGTTTCTGGTTTCTAGGTCAGACTGAAGTCTGTTGGCCAGTTTCTGGTTCCTAATTCAGACTGTGATCAGATGGTCAGTTACGGTTTCTAGCTCAGACTGTGGTCAGTTGGTCAATATCAGGTTTATAGATCAGACTCTGTTCAGTTGCTCAGTTTCTGGTCCTGAGGTCAGACTGTGGTCAGTTGCTCAGTTTCTGGTTTCTAGGTCAGACTATGGTCAGTTGCTATGTTCGCGATGTCTCAGTCAGATTGTGCTCAGTTGGTCAGTTGTTGGTTGCTCTGTCAGAATGTGATCATTTGGTCAGTTTCGGATTTTCTCGGTCACACTGTGGTCAGTTGGGCAGTTGCTGGTTGCTAGGTGAGATTGTAGTCAGTTAGTCAATTTCTGGTTTATAGGTCATGCAGTGGTCAGTTTCTCAGTTTCTGGTTGCCTCGGTAAGACTGTGGGCAGTTGGCCAGTTTCAGGTTGTCTCAGCCAGACTCTGGTCAGTTGATCAGTTTCTGCTTTCTAGATCAGACTGTGGTCAGTTGGTCAGTTTCTGGATTCTAGTTCAGACTGTGGTCAGTTGGTCAGCTTCTTTTTCCTAGGTCAGACAGAGTCAGTTGGTCAGTTTCTATTTTTAGGTCAGACTGAGGACAGATGGTCAGTTTCTGGTTCCTAGTTCAGAATGTGGTCAGTTGGTCATTTTCTGTTTTTAGGCCAGACTGAGGTCAGATGGTCAGTTTCTGGTTTCTAGGTCAGATCGTGGTCAGTTGCTCAGTTTCGGGTTTCTAGGTCAGACTGTGGTCAGTTGCTGGTTTCTACGTCAGACTGTGGTCAATTGGTCAGATGCTGGTTGCTAAGTCAGATTGTGGTCAGTTGCTCAGTTTATGGATTCTAGGTCAGACTGTGGTCATTTGGTCAGTTTCGTGTTGACTTGGTCAGACTGTGGGCAGTTGGTCAGTTTCTGCTTCCAAGGTCAGACTGTGGTTAGCTGGTCAGTTTCATGTTTATAGGTATGACCATGGTCAGTTGTTCAGTATCTGGTTGTCTTGGTCTCTTTTTCTGGTCAGTTTGTTATTTTCTGGTTTCTAGGTCAGACTGTGGTCAGTTGGTCAGTTACGGATTGTCTCTGTCAGACTTTGTCAGTAGGTCAGTTTCGGGTTCCTAGTTCAGAATGTGGTCAGTTGGTAAATTTCCGGTGTCTAGGTCAGACTTTTTCAGTTTGGTCAGTTTCAGGTTTCTAGGTCAGCATGTGCTCAGTTGGACAGTTTCTTGTTCCTAGTTCAGACTGTGGTCAGTTGTTCAGTTTCTGGTGCCTCGGTCAGACTGTGGGTAGTTGATCAGTTGCTAGTTCTATGTCAGACTGTGGTCAGTTGTTCAGTTGCTGGTTCTAGGTCAGGCTATGGGCAGTTGGTTAGTTTTTGCATGGTAGGTCACCTGTGCACAGTTGGTCAGTTGCTGATTGTTAGATCAGTCTGTGTTCAGTTTGTTACTTTTTAGATTCTAGATCATTCTGTGGTCAATTGGTCAGTTGCTGGTTTCTTGATCAGACTGAGCACAGTCTGTTGGTCAGTGGTAAGTTGGTCAGTTTCTGGTTTCTAAGTCAGACTATGGTCACACTGTGGTCAGCTGGTCAGATTCTGGTTTCTAGGTCAGACTATGGTCAGTTTACCAGTTTCTGGTTGTCTAGGTCTGTTTCTCTGGTTAGTTTGTTACTTTCTGGTTTGTAGGTCAGAATGTGATCATTTGTTCAGTTTCGGGTTGTCTCGGTCACACTGTGGTCAGTTGGTCCGTTGCTGCTTGCTAGGTGAGATTGTTGTCAGTTCGTCAATTTCGGGTTTATAAGTCAGACAGTAGTCAGTTTCTCAGTTTCTTGTTGTCTCGGCAAGACTGTTGTCAGTTGGTCAGTTTTTGGTTGTCTCGGTCAGACTGTGGTCAGTTGGTAAGTTGCAGGTTGCTAGGTCAGACTGTGCTCAGTTGGTCAGTTTCTGATTCCTAGGTCAGACTGTGGTCAGTTGCTCAGTTTCTGCTTTCAAGGTCAGATTCTGGGCAATTGGTCAGATGCTGGTTCTAGGTCAGTCTGCGGACAGTTGGTCATTTGCCAGTTGCTAGATCATTCTGTGTTCAATTTGTTACATTTTGGTTGAGAGGTCATCCTGTGGTCAATTGGTCAGTGGCTGGTTGTCTCCGTCCGACACTGCTCAGATGGTCAGTTTCTGCTTTCTAGTTCAGACTGAAGTCAGTTGGTCAGTTTCTGGTTCCTAATTCAGACTGTGATCAGTTGGTCAGTTAAAGTTTCTCGCTCAGACTGTGGTCAGTTGGTCAGTTTCGGGTTGTCTCGGTCAGACTATTGTCAGTTGGTCAGTTTCTGGTTGTCTCAATCTGACTCTGGTCAGTTGGTCAGTTTCTGCTTTCGAGTTCAGACTGAAGTCATTTGGTCAATTTCTGGTTTCTAGATCAGACTGTGGTCAGTTGCTATGTTTCGCTTGGTCTCAGTCAGATTGTGGCCAGTTGGTCAGTTGCTGGTTGCTACGTCAGCCTGTGGTCAGTTTCTGCTTTCTATATCAGTCTGTGGTCAGTTGGTCAGTTTCTGGTTTCTAGATCAGACTGTGGTCAGTTGGTCAGTTTCGGATTGTCTCGGTCAGATTGTGGTCAGTTGGTCAGTTGCTGGTTGCTAGATCAGACTGTGGTCAGCAGGTCAGTTTCTGCATTCTAGATCAGTCTGAGGTCGGTTCGTCAGTTTCTGGTTTCTACATCAGACTGTGATCGGTTGGTCAGTTTCATGTTGCCTCGGTCAGACTGTGGTCAGTTGGTCAGTTTCAGTTTTTATGTCAGACTGAGTTCAGAAGTTCAGTTTCTGGTTTCTAGCTCAGAATGTGGTCAGTTGGACAGTTTCTGGTTTCCAGGTCAGATTGTGGTCAGTTGGTCAGTTTCGGGATTCTACGACAGACTGTGGTTAGTTGGTCAGTTTCTGCTTCCTAGGTCAGAATGTGATCAGTTGGTCAATAGCTGGTTTCTACGTCAGACTGTGGTTAGTTGGTCAGATACTGATTGTTAAGTCAGACTGTGGCCTGTTGGTCAGTTTGTGGTTGCTAGGTCAGACTGTGGTAATTTGGTCAGTTTCTGGTTTCGAGGTCAGATTGTGGTCAGTTGCTCAATTTCTGGTTTCTAGGTCAGACAGAGGTCATTTGGTCAGTTTCGTGTTGTCTTGGTCATTTGGTCAGTTTCATGTTGGCTCGATCAGACTGTGGGCAGTTGGTCAGTTTCTGATTTCTAGGTCAGACTATGGTCAGACTGTGGTCAGACTGTGGACAGTTGGTCTGTTTCTTGTTTCTCGGTCAGACTGTGGTCAGTTGGTCAGTTTCTGGATGTCTAGATCTGTTTCTCTGGTAAGTTTGTTACTTTTTGTTTGCGAGGTCATCCTGTGCTCAGTTGGTGAATTGCTTGTTGCTCAGTCAGACTGTGGTCAGTTGATCAGTTTCTGGTTTCCAGGTCAGACTGTGGTCAGTTGTTCAGTTTAGGGTTGTCTCTGTCAGACTTTGGTCAGTTGGTCAGTTTCGGGTGTCTAGGTCAGCATGTGGGCAGTTGGTCAGTTTCTGGTTTCTAGGTCAGAGTGTGGTCAGTCGCTCAGTTTCTGGTTTCTAGGTCAGACTGTGGTCATTTGGTCTGTTTCCTTTTGTCTTGGTCAGTTGGTCAGTTTCATGTTGTCTCGGTCAGACTGTGGGCAGCTGGTAAGTTGCTGGTTTCTCGGTTAGACTGTGTTCAGACTGTGGTCAGTTGGTCTGTTTCTGGTTTTTCCGTCAGGCTGTGGTCAGTTGGTCAATTTCTGGTTGTCTAGGTCTTTTTCTCTGGTATGTTTGTTACTTGTTGTGTGCTAGGTCATCCTGTGGTCAGTTGGTCAGTTGCTTGTTGCTCGGTCAGACTGTGGTCAGTTGATGAGTTTCTGGTTTCTGAGTCAGACTGTGGTCAGTTGATCAGTTACTGGTCTCTTTGTCAGACTGTGCTCAGTTAGTCAGTTTACGGATGTCTCTGTCAGACTTTGGTCAGTTGGTCAGTGTCGGGTCTCTAGGTCAGCATGTGTTCAGTTGGTCCGTTTCTGATTTCTAGGTCAGACTGTGGTCAGTTGCTCAGTTTCGGGTTATCTAGGTCAGACTGTGGTCAGTTGGTCAGTTCCTGGCTTCTAGGTCAGATTGTGGTCAGTTGCTCAGTTTCGGGTTGTCTAGGTCAGACTGTTGTCAGTTGGTCAGTTCCTGGTTTCTGGGTCAGACTGTGGTCAGTTGGTCAGTCATTGGATTGCTAGGAAAGACTGTGGGCAGTTGGTTACTTGCTGGTTTATAGGTCAGACTGTGGTCAGTTGGTAAATTTCTGGTTTCTAGGTCAGACTCTGATCAGTTGGTCAGTTTCTGATTCCTAGTTCAGACTGTGGTCAGTTGGTCAGTTTCTTGTTACTTGGTCAGACTGTGGTCCGTTGGTTAGTTTCTGGTTTCTAGGTCAGACTGTGGTCAGTTGGTCCGTTTCTAGTTTCTATGTCAGACTGTGGTCAGTTGTTCAATTTCGTGTTGTCTAGTTCAGACTGTGGTCAGTTGGACAGTTTCTGGTTTCGAGGTCAGACTGTGGTCAGTTGGTCAGTTGCTGTTTTCTAGGTCAGACTGTGGTCAGTTGGTCAGTTGCTGGTTTCTATGTCAGACTGTGGTCAGTTGGTCAGTTTCTGGTTTCGAGGTCAGAATGTGGCCTGTTGGACAGTTTTTGTTTGCTAGGTCAGACTCTGGTCGTTTGGTCAGTCTCTGGTTTCGAGGTCAGATTGTGGTCAGTTCCGTCAGTTTCTCGTTTCTCGGTCAAACTGTTGTCAGTTGGTCAGTTTCGGATTGTCTCGGTCAGACTGTGGTCAGTTGTTCAGTTTCTGGTTGTCTCGGTCAGACTCTGGACACTTGGTCATTGTCTGGTTCCTAATTCAGACTGTGATCAGATGGTCAGTTACGGTTTCTAGCTCAGACTGTGGTCAGTTGGTCAGTATCAGGTTTATAGATCAGACTCTGGTCAGTTGCTCAGCTTCTGGTCCTGAGGTCAGACTGTGGTCAGTTGGTCATTTGCTGTTTTCTAGGTCAGACTGTGGTCAGTTGGTCAGTTGCTGGTTTCTATGTCAGACTGTGGTCAGTTGGTCAGATACTGGTTGCGAGGTCAGAATGTGGCCTGTTGGACAGTTTTTGTTTGCTAGGTGAGACTCTGGTCATTTGGTCAGTTGCTAGTTCTATGGCAGACTGTGGTCAGTTGGTCAGTTACAGGTCTCTATGTCAGACTGTGGTCAGTTAGTCAGTTTAGGGTTGTCTCTTTCAGACTTTGGTCAGTTGGTCAGTTTCGGGTGTCTAGGTCAGCATGTGTTCAGTTGGTCCGTTTCTGGTTTCTAGGTCAGACTATGGTCAGTTGTTCAGTTTCTGGTTTCTAGCAGAGACTGTGGTCAGTTGGTCAGTTTCTGGTTTCTAGATCAGACTGTGGTCAGTTGGAAAGTTTCTGGTTTCGCGGTTATATTGTGGTCAGTTGCTCGGTTTCCAGTTGTCTAGGTCAGACTGTAGTCAGTTGGTCAGTTTCTGGTTTCTAGGTCAGATTGTGGTCAGTTGCTCAGTTTCGGGTTGTCTTGGTCAGGCTGTGGTCAGTTGGTCAGTTCCCGGTTTCTGGGTCAGATTGTGGTCAGTTGTCAGTCATTGGTTTGCTAGGAACGACTGTGCGCAGTTGGTTACTTGCTGGTTTATCTGTCAGACTGTGGTCAGTTGGTAAATTTCTGGTTTCGAGGTCAGACTGTGATCAGCTGGTCAGTTTCTGGTTCGTCGTTCAGACTGTGGTCAGTTGGTCAGTTTCTGGTTTCTTGTTCAGACTGTGGTCCGTTGGTTAGTTTCTGGTTTCTAGGTCAGACTGTGGTCAGTTGGTTAGTTTCTGGTTTCTTGGTCATACTTTGGTCAGTTGGTCCGTTTCTGGTTTCTATGTCAGACTGTGGTCAGTTGGTTAATTTCTGGTTTCTAGGTCAGAATGTTGTCAGTTGGTCCGTTTCTGGTTTCTACGTCAGACTGTGGTCAGTTGGTCATTCGTGTTGTCTCTTTCAGATTGTGGTCAGTTGGACAGTTTCTGGTTTCGATGTCAGAATGTGGCCTGTTGGACAGTTTTTGTTTCCTAGGTCAGACTGTGGTCATTTGGTCAGTCTCTGGTTTCGAGGTCAGATTGTGGTCAGTTCCGTCAGTTTCTCGTTTCTCGGTCAGACTGTTGTCAGTTGGTCAGCTTCGGATTGTCTCGGTCAGACTGTGGTCAGTTGTTCAGTTTCTGGTTGTCTCGGTCAGACTCTGGACATTTGGTCAGTTTCTGGTTTCTAGGTCATACTGAAGTCAGTTGGCCAGTTTCTGGTTCCTAATTCAGACTGTGATCAGATGATCAGTTACGGTTTCTAGCTCACACTGTGGTCCGTTGGTCAGTATCATGTTTATAGATCAGACTCTGGTCAGTTGCTCAGTTTCTGGTCCTGTGGTCATACTGTGGTCAGTTGCTCAGTTTCTGGTTTCTAGTTCAGACTATGGTCAGTTGCTATGTTTGGCGATGTCTCAGTCAGATTGTGCTCAGTTGGTCAGTTGCTGGTTGCATGGTGAGATTGTAGTCAGTTAGTCAATTTCTGGTTTAAAGGTGATGCTGTGGTCAGTTTCTCAGTTTCTGGTTGTCTCGGTAAGACACTGATCAGTTGGCCAGTATCAGGTTGTCTCGGCCAGACTGTGGTCAGTTGGTAAGTTGCTGGTTTCTCGGTCAGACTGTGCTCAGTTGGTCAGTTTCTGATTCCTAGGTCAGACAGTGCTCAGTTGGTCAGTTTCTGGTTCCTAGGTCAGAGTGTGGTCAGTTGCTCAGTTTCTGGTTTCTAGGTCAGACTGTGGCCATTTGGTCAGTTGCTGGTTTCTTTATTAGACTTTAGTCAGTTCCGTCAGTTTCTGGTTTCTCCTTCAGACTGTGGTCAGTTGGTCAGTTTCGGGTTGTCTCGGTCAGACTGTGGTCAGTTGGTCAGTTTCTGGTTCCGAAGTCAGATTCTGATCTGTTGGTCAGTTCTGGTTTCTAGCTCAGACTGTGGTCAATTGGTCACTATCAGCTTTCTAGGTCAGACTTTGATCAGTTGCTCAGTTTCGGGTTTCTAGATCAGACTGAGGTGAGTTGGTAAGTTTCTGGTTTCCAGGTCAGTCTGTGGTCAGTTGCTCTGTTTCGCGTTGTCTCAGTCAGATTGTGTTAAGTTGGTCAGTTGCTGGTTGCTAGGTCAGACTGTGGTCAGTTGTTCAGTTTCTGGTTTCTAGATCAGTCTGTGGACAGTTGGTCAGTTTCTGGTTTCTAGGTCAGACTGTGGTCAGTTGGTCAGTTTCTGGTTTCAAGATCAGACTGTGGACAGTTGGTCAGTTTCTGTTTTCTCGGTCAGACTGTGGTCCGTTGATCAGTTTCTGGTTTCTCTTACAGAATGTGGGTAGTTGGACAGGTTGTGGTTTCTAGGTCAGACTGTGGTCAGTTGGTCAGTTTCTGGTTGTCTCGGTCAGACTCTGGACACTTGGTCAGTTTCTGGTTTCTAGGTCAGACTGAAGTCAGTTGGCCAGTTTCTGGTTCCTAATTCAGACTGTGATCAGATGGTCACTATTAGGTTTATAGATCAGACTGTGGTCAGTTGCTCAGTTTCTGGTTTCTAGGTCAGACTATGGTCAGTTGCGATGTTTCGCGATGTCTCAGTCAGATTGTGGTCAGTTGGTCAGTTGCTGGTTGTTAGGTCAGACTGTGATCATTTGGTCAGTTTCGGGTTGTATCGGTTACACTGTGGTCAGTTGGTCAGTTGCTGGTTGCTAGTTGAGATTGTAGTCAGTTAGTCAATTTCTGGTTTATAGGACATGCTGTGGTCAGTTTCTCAGTTTCTGGTTGTCTCGGTAAGACTGTGGTCAGTTGGCCAGTTTCAGGTTGTCTCGGCCAGACTGTTGTCAGTTGGTAAGTTGCTGGTTGCTAGGTCAGACAGTGCTCAGTTGGTCAGTTTCTGATTCCTCGGTCAGTTTTTGCTCAGTTGGTCAGTTTCTGGTTCCACGTCAGAATGTGATCAGTTGCTCAGTTTCTGGTTTCTAGGTCAGACTGTGGGCATTTGGTCAGTTGCTGGTTCTAGGTCAGTCTGTGGACAGTGGGTCAGTTGCCGGATGGTAGATCAGTCTGTGTTCAGTTTATTAATTTTGGTTGCGAGGTCATCCTGTGGTCAATTGGTCAGTTGCTGGTTTCTTTATCAGACTGTACTCAGTTCCGTCAGTATCTGGTTTCTCGTTCAGACTGTGGTCAGTTGGACAGTTTCGGGTTGTCCCTGTCAGACTGTGGTCAGTTTATGTTTCTGGTTCCGAAGTCAGACTGTGATCAGTTGGTCAGTTAAGGTTTCTAGCTCAGACTGTGGTCAGTTGGTCACGATCAGCTTTCTAGGTCAGACTGTGATCAGTAGCTCAGTTTCGGGTTTCCAGATCAGACTGAGTTCAGTTAGTAAGTTTCTGGTTTCCAGGTCAGACTGTGGTCAGTTGCTATTTTTCGCGTTGTCTCAGTCAGATTGTGGTCAGTTGGTCAGTTGCTGGTTGTTAGGTCAGACTGTGGTCAGTTGGTCAGTTTCTGCTTTCTAGATCTGTCTCTGGTCAGTTGGTCAGTTTCTGGTTTCTAGGTCAGTCTGTGGTCAGTTGGTCAGATTCTGATTTCTAGATCAGACTGTGGTCAGTTGGTCAGTTTCATGTTGCCTTGGTCAGACTGTGGTCAGTTGGTCAGTTTCTTGTTCCTAGGTCAGGCTGTGGTAAGTTGGTCAGTTTCTGTTTTCTCGGTCAGACTGTGGTCCGTTGGTCAGTTTCTGGTTTCTAGTACAGACTGTGGGTAGTTGGACAGGTTGTGGTTTCTAGGTAAGACTGTGGTCAGTTGGTCAGTTTCTGTTTTTATGTCAGACTGAGGTCAGATGGTCAGTTTCTGGTTTCGAGCTCAGAATGTGGTCATTTGGTCAGTTTCTGGTTTCGAGTGAAGAATGTGGTCAGTTGGACAGTTTCTGGTTTCGAGGTCAGATTGTGGTCAGTTGGTCAGTTTCGGGTTTCTACGACAGACTGTGGTCAGTTGGTCAGATACTGGTTGCTAGATCAGACTGTGGCCTGTTGGTCAGTTTGTGGTTGCTAGGTCAGACTTTGGACATTTGGTCAATTTCTGGTTTCGAGGTCAGATTGTGCCAGTTGCTCAGTTTCTGGTTTCTAGGTCAGACAGAGGTTAGTTTGTCAGTTTCGTGTTGTCTTGGTCAGTTGGTCAGTTTCATGTTGTCTCGGTCAGACTATGGGCAGTTGGTCTGTTTCAGATTTCTATGGCCAGACTGTGGTCAGACTATGGTCAGTTGGACTGTTTCTGGTTTCTAGGTCAGACTGTGGTCCGTTGGTCAGTTTCTGGATGTCTAGATCTGTTCCTCTGGTAAGTTTGTTACTTTTTTTTTGCTAGGCTATCCTGTGCTCAGTTGGTCAGTAGCTTGTTGCTCGGTCAGACTGTGGTCAGTTGATGAGTTTCTGGTTTCTAGGTCAGATTGTGGTCAGTTGATCAGTTTCTGGTTTCCAGGTCAGACTGTGGTCAGTTGATTAGTTTAGGGTTGTCTCTGTCAGACTTTGGTCAGTTGATCAGTTTCTGGTGTGCAGGTCAGCATGTGTTCAGTTGGTCCGTTTATGGTTTCTAGGTCAGATTGTGGTCAGTTGTTCAGTTTCTGGTTTCTAGCTCAGACAGTGGGCAGTTGGTCAGTTTCTGGTTTCTAGGTCAGACTGAGGTCAGTTGCTCAGTTTCTGGTTTCTAGGTCAGACTGTGGTCATTTGGTCTGTTTCGTGCAGTCTTGGTCAGTTGGTCAGCTTCATGTTGTCTCAGTCAGACTGTGGGCAGCTGGTCAGTTTCTGGTTTCTCGGTTAGACTGTGGTCAGACTGTGGTCAGTTGGGCTGTTTCTGGTTTCTCAGTCAGGCTGTGGGCAGTTGGTCAGTTTATGGTTGTCTGGGTATGTTGCTCTGGTAAGTTTGTAACTTTTTGTGTGTAGGTCATCCTGTGGTCAGTAGGTCAGTTGCTTGTTGCTCGGTCAGACTGTGGTCAGTTGATCAGTTTCTGGTATCTGAGTCAGACTGTGGTCAGTTGATCAGTTTCTGGTTTCTAGGTCAGACTGTGGTCAGTTGGTCAGTTTAAGGTTGTCTCTGTCAGACTTTGGTCAGTTGGTCAGTTTCGGGTGTCTAGGTCAGCATGTGGTCAGTTGGTCCGTTTCTGGTTTCTAGGTCAGACTGTGGTCAGTTGGTCAGTTTCTGGTTTCTAGGTCAGACTGTGGTCAGTTGGACAGTTTCTGGTTTCACGGTCAGATTGTGGTCAGTTGCTCAGTTTCGGGTTGTCTAGGTCAGACTGTGGTCAGTTGGTCAGTTCCTGGTTTCTAGGTCAGATTGTGGTCAGTTGCTCAGTTTCGGGTTGTCTGGGTCAGACTGTGGTCAGTTGGGCAGTTCCTGGTTTCTGGGTCAGACTGTGGTCAGTTGGTCAGTCATTGGTTTGCTAGGAAAGACTGTGGGCAGTTGGTTACTTGCTGGTTTATAGGTCAGACTGTGGTCAGTTTGTCAGTTTCTGGTTTCTTGGTCAGACTGTGGTCCGTTGGTCAGTTTCTGGTTTCTAGGTCAGACTGTGGTCAGTTGGTCCTTTTCTGGTTTCTATGTCAGACTGTGGTCAGTTGGTAAATTTCGTGTTGTCTCGTTCAGAATGTGGTCAGTTGGTCAGATACTGGTTGTAAGGTCAGAATATGGCCTGTTGGACAGTTTCTGTTTCCTAGATCAGACTGTGTTCATTTGGTCAGTCTCTGTTTTCGAGGTCAGATTGTGGTCAGTTCCGTCAGTTTCTGGTTTCTCGGTCAGACTGTTGTCAGTTGGTCAGTTTCGGATTGTCTCGGTCAGACTGTGGTCATTTGTCCAGTTTCTGGTTGTCTCGGTCAGACTCTGGTCATTGGTCAGTTTCTGGTTTCTCGGTCAGACTGAAGTAAGTTAGCCAGTTTCTGGTTCCTAATTCAGACTGTGATCAGATGGTCATTTACGGTTTCTAGCTCAGACTGTGGTCAGTTGGTCACTATCAGGTTTATAGATCAGACTCTGGTCAGTTGCTCAGTTTCTGGTACATAGGTCAGACTCTGGTCAATTGCTCAGTTTCTGGTTTCTCGGTCAGACTATGGTCAGTTTCTACGTTTCGCGATGTATCAGTCAGATTGTGGTCAGTTGGGCAGTTGCTGGTTGCTAGGTCAGACTGTGGTCAGTTGGTCAGTTTCTGCTTTCTAGATCAGTCTGTGGTCAGTTGGTCAGTTTCTGCTTTCCAGATCAGACTGCAGTCAGTTGGTCAGTTTCTGGATTCTAGTTCAGACTGTGGTCAGTTGGTCAGCTTCTTTTTCGTAAGTCAGACAGAGTCAGTTGGTCAGTTACTATTTTTACGTCAGACTGAGGTCAGATGGTCAGTTTCTGGTTTCTAGGTCAGAATGTGGTCAGTTGGTCAGTTTCTGTTTTTAGGCCAGACTGAAGTCAGATGGTCAGTTTCTGGTTTCGAGGTCAGATCGTGGTTAGTTGCTCAGTTTCGGGTTTCTAGGTCAGACTGTGGTCAGCTGCTGGTTTCTACGTCAGACTGTGGTCAATTGGTCAGATGCTGGTTGCGAAGTCAGATTGTGGTCAGTTGCTCAATTTATGTTTTGTACGTCAGACTGTGGTCATTTGGTCAGTTTCGTGTTGACTTGGGCAGTTGGTCAGTTTCATGTTGTCTCGGTCAGACTGTGGGCAGTTGGTCAGTTTCTGCTTCCAAGGTCAGACTGTGGTCAGCTGGTCAGTTTCTGGTTTCTAGGTCAGACCATGGTCAGTTGGTTAGTATCTGGTTTTCTTGGACTCTTTCTCTGGTCAGTTTGTTACTTTCTGGTTTCTAGGTCAGACTGTGGTCAGTTGGTCAGTTATGGGTTGTCTCTGTCAGACCTTGGTCAGTTGGTCAGTTTCTCGTTCCTAGTTCAGACTGTGGTCAGTTGGTCAGTTTCTGGTTCCTAGGTCAGACTGTGGTTCGTTGGTCAGTTGCTAGTTCTATGTCAGACTGTGGTCAGTTGGTCAGTTGCTGGTTCTAGGTCAGGCTATGGGCAGTTGGTTAGTTTTTACATGGTAGGTCACCTGTGGACAGTTGGTCAGTTGCTGATTGTTAGATCAGTCTGTGTTCAGTTTGTTACTTTTTCGATTCTAGGTCGTTCTGTGGTCAATTGGTCAGTTGCTGGTTTCTTGATCAGACTGTGGTCAGTTGGTCAGTTTCTGGTTTCGAAGTCAGACTGTGGTCACACTGTGGTCAGCTGGTCAGGTTCTTGTTTCTGGGTCAGACTATGGTCAGTTTGCGAGTTTCTGGTTGTCTAGGTCTGTTTCTCTGGTCAGTTTGTTACTTTCTGGTTTGTAGGTCAGACTGTGATCATTTGTTCAGTTTCGGGTTGTCTCGGTCACACTGTGGTCAGTTGGTCCGTTGCTACTTGCTTGGTGAGATTGTTGTCAGTTCGTCAATTTCTGGTTTATAAGTCAGACTGTGGTCAGTTTCTCAGTTTCTTTTTGTCTCGGTAAGACTGTGGTCAGTTGGTCAGTTTCAGGTTGTCTCGGTCAGACTGTGGTCAGTTGGTAAGTTGTTGGTTGCTAGGTCAGACTGTGCTCAGTTGGTCAGTTTCTGATTCCTATGTCAGATTGTGCTCAGTTGGTGAGTTTCTGGTTCCTAGGTCAGACTGTGGTCAGTTGCTGGTTCTAGGTCAGTGTGCGGACAGTTGGTCAGTTGCCGGTTGATAGATCAGTCTGTTTTCAATTTGTTACTTTTTGGTTGCGATGTCATCCTGTGGTCAATTGGTCAGTGGCTGGTTACTTGATTAGACTGTGGTCAGTTGGTCAGTTTCTGGTTGTCTCCGTCCGACTCTGGTCAGTTGGTCAGTTTCTGCTATCTAGTGCAGACTGAAGTCAGTTGGGCAGTTTCTAGTTCCTACTTCAGACTGTGATCAGTTGGTCAGTTAAGGTTTCTAGGTCAGACTGTGGTCAGTTGGTCAATATCAGGTTTCTAGGTAAGACTGTGATCAGTTGCTCAGTTTCTGGTTTCTAGATCAGACTGTGGTTAGATGGTAAGTTTCTGGTTTCTAGGTCAGACTGTGGTCAGTTGCTATGTTTCGCGTTGTCTCAGTCACATTGTGGCCAGTTGGTAAGTTGCTGGTTGCTAGGTCAGACTGTGGTCAATTGGTCAGTTTCTGCTTTCTAGATCAGTCTGTGGTCAGTTGGTCAGTTTCTGGTTTCAAGATCAGACTGTGGTCAGTTGGTCAGTTTCGGATTGTCTCGGTCAGATTGTTGTCAGTTTGTCAGATGCTGGTTGCTAGATCAGGCTGTAGTCAGCTGGTCAGTTTCTGCATTCTAGATCAGACTGAGGTCAGTTCGTCAGTTTCTGGTTTCTAGATCAGACTGTGGTCAGTTGGTCAGTTTCATGTTGCCTCGGTCAGACTGTGGTCAGTTGGTCAGTTTCTGGTTCCTAGTTCAGACTGTGGTCAGTTGGTCAGCTTCTGATTTCTAGGTCAGACTGTGGGTTGTTGGACAGGTTGTGGTTTCTAGGTTAGACTGTTGTCAGTTGGTCAGTTTCAGTTTTTATGTCAGACTGAGGTCAGAAGGTCAGTTTCGGGTGTCTAGGTCAGCATGTGGTCAATTGGTCCGTTTCTGGTGTCTAGGTCAGATTGTAATCAGTTGATCAGTTTCTGGTTTCGAGCTAAGACTGAGGTCAGATGGTCAGTTTCTGGTTTCTAGCTCAGATTGTGGTCACTTGGTCATTTTCTGGTATCGAGTGAAGAATGTGTCACTTGGACAGTTTCTGGTTTCGAGGTCAGATTGTGGTCAGTTGGTCAGTTACGGGTTTCTACGAAAGACTGTGGTCAGTTGGCCAGTTTCTGGTTTCTAGGTCAGACAGTGGTCAGTTGGTCAGTTGCTGGTTTCTACGTCAGACTGTGTTCAGTTGGTCAGATACTGGTTGCTAGGTCAGACTGTGGCCTGTTGGTCAGTTTGTGGTTGCTAGGGCATACTGTGGTAATTTGGTCAGTTCCTGGTTTCGAGGTCAGATTGTGGTCAGTTGCTCCGTTTCTGGTTTCGACGTCAGACAGATGTCATTTGTTCAGTTTCGTGTTGTCTTGGTCAGTTGGTCAGTTTCATGTTGTCTCGGTCAGACTGCGGGCAGTTGTTCAGTTTCTGATTTCTAGGTCAGACTTTGGTCAGACTGTGGTCAGTAGGTCTGTTTCTGGTTTCTCGGTCAGACTGTGGTCAGTTGGTCAGTTTCTGGTTGTCTAGGTCTGTTTCTATGGTAAGTTTGTTACTTTTTGGTTGCTATGTCATCCTGTCGTCAGTTGGTCATTTGCTTGTTGCTCGGTCAGACTTTGGTCAGTTGATCAGTTTCTGGTTGTCTTGTTTTTTTTCTCTGGTAAGCTTGTTAATTTTTGTTTGCTAGGTCATCCTGTGGTCAGTTGTTCATGTGCTTGTTGCTCGGTCAGACTGTGGTCAATTGATCAGTTTCTGGTTTCGAGGTCAGACTGTGGTCAGTTGATCAGTTTCTGGTTTCTAGGTCAGACTGTGGTCAGTTGGTCAGTTTAGTGTTGTCTCTGTCAGACTTTGGTCAGTTGGTCAGTTTCGGGTGTCTAGATCAGCATGTGGTCAATTGGTCCGTTTCTGGTTTCTAGGTCAGATTGTAATCAGTTGATCAGTTTCTGATTTCGACCTCAGACTGAGGTCAGATGGTCAGTTTCTGGTTTCTAGCTCAGAATGTGGTCACTTGGTCATTTCCTGGTATCGAGTGAAGAATGTGTCACTTGGACAGTTTCTGGTTTCGAGGTCAGATTGTGGTCTGTTGCTCCGTTTCTGGTCTCTACGTCAGAAAGAGGTCATTTGGTCAGTTTCGTGTTGTCTTGGTCAGTTGGTAAGTTTCATGTTGTCTCGTCAGACCGTGGGCAGTTGGTTAGTTTCAGATTTCTAGGTCAGACTTTGGTCAGACTGTGGTCAGTAGGTCTGTTTCTGGTTTCTCGGTCAGACTGTGGTCAGTTGGTCAGTTTCTGGTTGTCAAGGTCTGTTACTCTGGTAGGTTTGTTACTTTTTGTTTGCTAGGTCATCCTGTGGTCAGTTGGTTATTTGCTTGTTGCTCGGTCAGACTGTGGTCAGTTGATCAAATACTGGTTTCTAGGTCAGGCTATGGTCAGTTGGTCAGTTTCTGGTTGTCTAGCTTTTTTTCTCTTGTAAGCTTGTTAATTTTTATTTGCTCGGTCATCCTGTGGTCAGTTGGTCATTTGCTTGTTGCTCGGTCAGACTGTGGTCTGTTGATCAGTTTCTGGTTTCGAGGTCAGACTGTGGTCAGTTGATCTGTTTCTGGTTTCTAGTTCAGAATGTGGTCAGTTGGTCAGTTTAGGGTGTCTAGGTCAGCATGTGGTCAATTGGTCCGTTGCTGGTTTCTAGGTCAGATTGTGGTCAGTTGATCAGTTTCTGGTTACTAGGTCAGAATGTGGCCTGTTGGATAAATTTTGTTTGCTCGGTCAAACTGTGGTCATTTGGTCAGTCTCTGGTTTCGAGGTCAGATTGTGGTCAGTTCCGTCAGTTTCTGGTTTCTCGTTCAGACTGTTGTCAGTTGGTCAGTTTCGGATTGTTTCGGTCAGACTGTGGTCATTTGTTCAGTTTCTGGTTGTCTCGGTCAGACTCTGGTCACTTCGTCAGTTTCTGGTTTCTAGGTCAGACGGAAGTCAGTTGGACAGTTTCTGGTTACTAATTCAGACTGTGATAAGATGGTCAGTTACGGTTTCTAGATCAGACTGTTTTCAGTTGGTCAGTATCAGGTTTATAGATCAAACTGTGGTCAGTTGCTCAGTTTCTGGTCCTGTGGTCAGACTCTGGTCAGTTGCTCAGTTTCTGGTTTCTAGGTCAGACTATGGTCAGTTGCTATGTTTCGTGATGTCTCAATTAGATTGTGGTCAGTTGGTCAGTTGCTGGTTTCTAGGTCAGACTGTGGTCAGTTGATCAGTTTCTATTTTCCAGATCAGACTGTGATCAGTTGCTCAGTTTCTGGTTTCTAGGTCAGACTGTGGTCAGTTGGTCAGTTTCATATTGTCTCGGGCAGAGTGTGATCAGTTGGTCAGTTTCTGGATCCAAGGTCAGACTGTGGTCAGTTGGTCAGTTTCTGTTTTCTAGGTCAGACTGTGGTCAGTTGGTCAGTTTCTGTTTTGTAGGTCAGACTGTGTTCATTTGGTCAGCTTCTTTTTCCTAGGTCAGACTGAGGTCAGATGGTCAGTTTCTGGTTTCGAGGTCAGATTGTGGTCAGTTGCTCAGGTTCGGGTTTCTAGGTCAGACTGTGGTCAGTTGGTCAATTGCTGGCTTCTACGTCAGACTGTGGTCAATTGGTCAGATACTGGTTGCTAGGTCAGATTGTGGTCAGTTGCTCAGTTTATGATTTCAAGGTCAGACTGTGGTCATTTGGTCAGTTTCGTGTTGACTTTGTCAGTTGGTCAGTTTCATGTTGTCTCGGTCAGACAGTGGTCAGTTTCTGCTTCCAAGGGCTGACTGTGGACAGACTGTGGTCAGCTGCTCTGTTTCTGGTTTCTAGATCAGACTATGGTCAGTTGATCAGTTTCTGGTTGTCGAGGTCTCTTTCTCTGGTCAGTTTGTTACTTCTGGTTTCTAGGTCAGACTGGGATCAGTTGAACAGTTACGGGTTGTCACTGTCAGACTTTGGTCAGTTTGTCAGTTTCGGGTTCCTCGGTCAGAATGTGGTCAGTTGGTCAGTTTAAGGTGTCTAGTTCAGACTGTGTCAGTTGGTCAGTTTCAGGTTTCTAGGTCGGACTGTGGTCAGTTGCTTGTTGCTAGGGTAGACTGTGCTCTGTTGGTCAGTTTCTGGTTCCTCGGTCAGACTGGGCTCAGTTGGACAGTTTCTGGTTCCTAATTAATACTGTGGTCAGTTGGTCAGTTTCTGGTTGTCTCCGTCCGACCCTAGTCAGTTGGTCAGTTTCTGCTTTCTAGTTCAGATTGAAGTCAGTTGGTCAGTTTCTGGTTCCTAATTCAGACTGTGATCAGTTGTTCAGTTTCATGTTGTCTCGGTCAGACAGTGGGCAGTTGGTCAGTTTCTGCTTCCAAGGGAAGACTGTGGACAGACTGTGGTCAGCTGGTCAGCTTCTGGTTTCTAGGTCAGACGATGGTCAGTTGGTCAGTTTCTGGTTGTCTAGGTCTCTTTCTCTGGTCAGTTTGTTACTTCTCGTTTCTAGGTCAGACTGTGATCAGTTGGTCAGTTACGGGTTGTCACAGTCAGACTTTGGTCAGTCTGTCTGTTTCGGGTTCCCCAGTCAGAATGTGGTCAGTTGGTCAATTTAAGATGTCTAGTTCAGACTGTGTCTGTTGGTAAGTTTCTGGTTTCTCGGTCAGACTGTTGTCAGTTGGTCAGTTTCTGGTTTCGAGGTCAGATTGTGGTCAGCAGCTCATTTTCGGGTGGTCTAGGTCAGAATTTGATCAGTTGGTCAGTTCCTGGTTTTTGGGTCAGACTGTGGTCAGTAGGTCATTCGCTGGTTTGCTAGGTAAGACTTTGGTCAGTTGGTTAGTTGCTGGTTTATACGTCAGACTTTGGTCAGTTGGTCAATTTCTGATTTCTATGTCAGACTGTGTTCAGTTGGTCAATTTCGTGTTGTCTTGGTCAGACTGTGGTCAGTTGGACAGTTTCTGTTTTCGATGTCAGACTGTGGTCAGTTGGTCAGTTACTGGTTTCCAGGTCAGACTGTGGTCAGTTGGTCAGTTGCTGGTATCTACGTCAGACTGTGGTCAGTTGGTCAGATACTGGTTGCTAGGTCAGAATGTGGCCTGTTGGATAGTTTATGTTTGCTAGGTCAAACTGTGGTCATTTGGTCAGTCTCTGGTTTCGAGGTCAGATTGTGGTCAGTTCCGTCAGTTTCTGGTTTCTCGTTCCGACTGTTGTCAGTTGGTCAGTTTCGGATTGTCTCGGTCAGACTGTGGTCACTTGGTCAGTTTAAGGTGTCTAGTTCAGACTGTGTCAGTTGGTCAGTTTCAGGTTTCTAGGTCGGACTGTGGTCAGTTGCTTGTTGCTAGGGTAGACTGTGCTCTGTTGGTCAGTTTCTGGTTCCTCGGTCAGACTGGGCTCAGTTGGAGAGTTTCTGGTTCCTAGTTAATACTGTGGTCAGTTGGTCAGTTTCTGATTCCTAGGTCAGACTGTGGGCAGTTGGTCAGTACTGGTTCTATGTCAGACTGTGGTCAGTGGTCTTTTTCTGGTTCTATGTCAGGCTATGGGCAGTTGGTTAGTTTTTACATGCTAGGTCACCTGTGGACAGTTGGTCAGTTGCTGATTGTTCGATCAGTCTGTGTTCAGTTTGTTACTTTTTCGATTCTTATGTCATTCTGTGGTCAGTTGGTCAGTTTCTGGTTTCTAGGTCAGACTGTGGTCAGACTGTGGTCAGCTGGTGAGTTCCTGGTTTCTAGGTCAGACTATGGTCAGATTGTCAGTTTCTGGTTGTCTAGCTCTGTTTCTCTGGTCACTTTGTTAATTTCTGGTTTCTAGGTCAGACTGTGATCATTTGGTCAGTTTCTGGTTTTCTCTGTAAGATTGTGGTCAGTTGGTCAGTTTCAGGTTGTCTCCGTCAGATTGTGGTCAGTTGGTAAGTTGCTGGTTGCTAGGTCAGACTGTTCTCAGTTGGTCAGTTTCTCATTCCTAGGTCAGATTGTGTTCAGTTGGTCAGTTTCTGGTTCCTAGGTCAGACTGTGGTCACATGCTCAGTTTCTGGTTTCTAGGTCAGACTGTGGGCAGTTGGTCAGTTGCTTTTTCCAGGTCAGTCTGTGGACAGTTTGTCAGTGGCCGGTTGCTAGATCAGTCTGTGTACAGTTTGTTACTTTTTGGTTGCGAGGTCATCCAATGGTCAATTGGTCAACGGCTGGTTACTTGATCAGACTGTGGTCAGTTGGTCATTTTCGGGTTTTCTCGGTCAGACTGTGGTCAGTTGGTCAGTTTCTGGATGTCTCCATCCGACTCTAGTCAGTTGGTCAGTTTCTGCTTTCTAGTTCAGACTGAAGTCAGTTGGTCAGTTCCTGCTTTCTAGGTCAGACTGAAGTCAGTTGGTCAGTTTCTGGTTCCTAATTCAGACTTTGATCAGTTGGTCAGTTAAGGTTTCTAGCTCAGACTGTGGTCAGTTGGTCAGTATCAGGTTTCTCGGTCAGACTGTGATTAGTTGCTCAGTTTCTGGTTTCTAGATCAGACTGTGGTCACTTGGTAAGTTTCTGGTTTCTAGATCAGACTGTGTTCAGTTGGTCAGTTTCATGTTGTCTCGGGCAGACTGTGGTCAGTTGTTCAGTTTCTGGATCCAAGGTCAGAATGTGGTCAGTTGGTCAGTTTATGTTTTCTAGGTCAGACTGTGGTCAGTTGGTCAGTTTCTGGTTTCTAGTTCAGACTGTGGTCATTTGGTCAGCTTCTTTTTCCTAGGTCAGACTGAGTCAGTTGGACAGTTTCTATTTTTATGTCAGACTGAGGTCATATGGTCAGTTTCTGGTTTCTAGGTCAAATTGTGGTCAGTTGCTCAGTTTCGGGTTTCTAGGTCAGACTGTGATCAGTTGGTCAGTTGCTGGTTTCTACGTCAGACTGTGGTCAATTGGTCAGATACTGGTTGCTAGGTCAGATTGTGGTCAGTTGCTCAGTTTATGGTTTCAATGTCAGACTCTGGTAATTAGGTCAGTTTCGTGTTGACTTGGTCAGTTGGTCAGTTTCATGTTGTCACGGTCAGACAGTGGGCAGTTGGTCAGTTTATGCTTCCAAGGGCAGACTGTGGACAGACTGTGGTCAGCTGGTCAGTTTCTAGTTTCTAGGTCAGACGATGGTCAGTTGGTCAGTTTCTGGTTGTCTAGGACTCGTTCTCTGGTCAGTTTGTTACTTCTGGTTTCTAGGTCAGACTGTGATCAGTTGGTCAGTTACGGGTTGTCACTGTCAGACTTTGGTCAGTTGTCAGTTTCGGGTTCCTCGGTCAGAATGTGGTCAGTTGGTCAGTTTAAGGTGTCTAGTTCAGACTGTGTCAGTTGGTCAGTTTCAGGTTTCTAGGTCGGACTGCGGTCAGTTGCTTGTTGCTAGGGTAGACTGTGCTCTGTTGGTCAGTTTCTGGTTCCTCGGTCAGACTGGGCTCAGTTGGACAGTTTCTGGTTCCTAGTTAATACTGTGGTCAGTTGGTCAGTTTCTGGTTCCTAGGTCAGACTGTGGGCAGTTGGTCAGTTGCTGCTTTCCTGATCAGACTGTGGTCAGTTGGTCAGTTTCTGGTTTCTAGGTCAGACTGTGGTCAGACTGTGGTCAGCTGGGCAGCTTCTGGTTTCTAGGTCAGACTGTGGTCAGTTTGTCAGGTTCTGGTTGTCTAGCTCTGTTTCTCTGGTCAGTTTGTTACTTTCTGGTTTCTAGCTCAGACTGTGATCAGTTTCTCAGTTTCTGGTTGTCTCGGTAAGATTGTGGTCAGTTGGTCAGTTTCAGGTTGTCTCCATCAGACTGTGGTCAGTTGGTAAGTTGCTGGTTGCTAGGTCAGACTGTGCTCAGTTGGTCAGTTTCTGATTCCTAGATCAGATTGTGCTCAGTTGGTCAGTTTCTGGTTTCTAGGTCAGACTGTGGTCAGTTGCTCAGTTTCTGGTTTCTAGGTCAGTCTGTGGGCAGTTGGTCAGTTGCTTTTTCTAGGTCAGTCTGTGGACAGTTGGTCATTGGCCGGTTGCTAGATCAATCTGTGTACAGTTTGTTACTTTTTGGTTAGGAGGTCATCCTGTGGTCAATTGGTCAATGGCTGGTTACTTGATCAGACTGTGGTCAGTTGGTCAGTTTCGGATTTTCTCGGTCAGACTGTGGTCAGTTGGTCAGTTTCTGGTTGTCTCCGTCCGAATATAGTCAGTTGGTCAGTTTCTGCTTTCTAGTTCAGACTGAAGTCAGTTGGTCAGTTTCTGGTTCCTAATTCAGACTGTGATCAGTTGGTTAGTTAAGGTTTCTAGCTCAGACTATGGTCAGTTGGTCAGTATCAGGTTTCTAGCTCAGACTGTGACCAGTTGCTCAGTTTCTGGTTTGTAGATCAGACTGTGGTCAGTTGGTAAGTTTCTGGTTTCCAGGTCAGACAGTGGTCAGTTGCTATGTTTCGCGTTGTCTCAGTCAGATTGTGGCCAGTTGGTCAGTTTCTGGTTCCTAGATCAGACTGTGGTCAGTTGGTCAGTTTCTGTTTTCTCGGTCAGACTGTGGTCCGTTGTTCAGTTTCTGGTTTCTAGGTCAGACTGGGTAGTTGGACAGGTTGTGGTTTCTAGGTCAAACTGTGGTCAGTTGGTCACTTTCTGTTTTTATGTCAGACTGAGGTCAGATGGTCAGTTTCTGGTTTTAGGTCAGACTGAGGTCAGATGGTCAGTTACTGGTTTCTATGTCAGACTGTGGTCAATTGGTCAGATACTGGTTGCTAGGTCAGATTGTGGTCAGTTGCTCAGTTTATGGTTTCAAGGTCAGACTGTGGCCATTTGGTCAGTTTCGTGTTGACTTGGTCAGTTGGTCAGTTTCATGTTGTCTTGGTCAGACAGTGGGCAGTTGGTCAGTTTCTGCTTCTAAGGTCAGACTGTGGATAGACTGTGGTCCGCTGGTCAGTTTCTGGTTTCTAAGTCAGACTATTGTCAGTTGGTCAGTTTCTGGTTTATAGGTCTCTTTCTCTGGTCAGTTTGTTACTTCTGGTTTCTAGGTCAGACTGTGACCAGTTGGTCAGTTACGGGTTGTCACTGTCAGACTTTGGTCAGTTTGTCAGTTTCGGGTTCCTAGGTAAGAATGTGGTCAGTTGGTCAGTTTAAGGTGTCGAGTTCAGACTGTGTCAGTTGGTCAGTTTCAGGTTTTTTGGTCGGACTTTGGTCAGGTGCTTGTTGCTAGGGTAGACTGTGCTCAGTTGGTCAGTTTCTGGTTCCTCGGTCAGACTTGGCTCAGTTGGACAGTTTCTGGTTCCTAGTTCAGACTGTGGTCAGTTGGTCAGTTTCTGGTTCCTAGGTCAGACTGAGGGCAGTTGGTCAGTTGCTGGTTCTATGTCAGATTGTGGTCAGTTGGTCAGTTCCTGGTTCTAGGTCAAGCTATGGGCAGTTGGTTAGTTTTTACATGCTAGGTCACCTGTGGACAGTTGGTCAGTTGCTGATTGTTCGTTCAGTCTGTGTTCAGTTTGTTACTTTTTCGATTCGAGGCCATTCTGTGGTCAATTGGTCAGTTGCTGGTTTCCTGATCAGACTGCGGTAATTTGGTCAGTTTCTGGTTTCTAGGTCACACTGCGGTCAGACTGTGGTCAGCTAGTCAGTTTCTGGTTTCGAGGTCAGACTGTGGTCAGTTTGTCAGTTTCTGTTTCTCTGGTCAGTTTGTTACTTTCTGGTTTCTAGGTCAGACTGTGATCATTTGGTCAATTTCGGGTTGTCTCGGTCACACTGTGGTCAGTTGGTCAGTTGCTGGTTGCTAGGTGAGATTGTTGTCAGTTAATCAATTTCTGGTTTATAGGTCAGACTGCGGTCAGTTTCTCAGTTTCTGGTTGTCTCGGTAAGATTGTGGTCAGTTTATCAGTTTCAGGTTGTCTCGGTCAGACTGTGGTCAGTTGGTAAGTTGCTGGTTGCTAGGTCAGACTGTGCTCAGTTGGTCAGTTTCTGGTTCCGAGGTCAGACTGTGGTCAGTTGCTCAGTTTCTGGTTTCTAGTTCAGACTGTGGGCAGTTGGTCAGTTGCTTTTTCTAGGTCAGCCTGTGGACAGTTGGTCAGTGGCCGGTTGCTAGATCAGTCTGTGTTCAGTTTGTTACTTTTTGGTTGCGAGGTCATCTTGTGGTCAATTGGTCAATGGCTGGTTACTTGATCAGACTGTGGTCAGTTGGTCAGTTTCGGGCTTTCTCGGTCAGACTGTGGTCAGTTGGTCAGTTTCTGGTTGTCTCCGTCCGAGTCTAGTCAGTTGTTCAGTTTCTGCTTTCTAATTCAGATTGAAGTCAGTTGGTCAGTTTCAGTTTCCTAATTCAGACTGTGATCAGTTGGTCAGTTTGTGCTTGCTAGTTCAGACTGTGGTCATTTGGTCAATGGCTGGTTACTTGATCAGACTGTGGTCAGTTGGTCAGTTTCGGGCTTTCTCGGTCAGACTGTGGTCAGTTGGTCAGTTTCTGGTTGTCTTCGTCCGAGTCTAGTCAGTTGTTCAGTTTCTGCTTTCTAATTCAGATTGAAGTCAGTTGGTCAGTTTCTGTTTCCTAATTCAGACTGTGATCAGTTGGTCAGTTTGTGCTTGCTAGTTCAGACTGTGGTCATTTGGTCAGTTTCTGGTTGGCAGATCAGGCTGTTATCAGTTGGTCAGTTTCTGCTTTCTAGATCAGACTGAGGTCAGTTAGTCAGTTTCTGGTTTCTAGATCAGACTGTGGTCAGTTGGTCAGTTTCATGTTGCCTCGGTCAGACTATGGTCAGTTGGTCAGTTTCTGGTTCCTAGGTCAGACTGTGGTCAGTTGGTCAGTTTCTGTTTTCTCGGTCAGACTGTGGTCCGTTGGTCATTTAAGGTTTCTAGCTCAGACTGTGGTCAGTTGGTCAGTAACAGGTTGCAAGGTCAGACTGTGATCAGTTACTCAGTTTCTGGTTTCGATGTCACATTGTGGTCAGTTGGTAAGTTTCTGGTATCTAGGTCAGACAGTGGTCAGTTGCTATGTTTCGCGTTGTCTCAGTCAGATTGTGGCCAGTTGGTCAGTTGCTGGTTGCTAAGTCAGACTGTGGTCAGTTGCTCAGTTTCTGCTTTCTAGATAAGTCTGTGTTCAGTTTGTCAGTTTCTTGTTCCTAGGTCAGACTGTGGTCAGTTGGTCAGTTTCGGATTGTCTCGGTCAGATTGTGGTCAGTTGGTCAGTTGTTGGTTGCTATATCAGACTGTGTTCAGTTGGTCAGTTGCTTCTTTCTAGAACAGACTGAGGTCAGTTGGTCAGTTTCCCGTTCCTAGATCAGACTGTGCTCAGTTGGTCAGTTTCTGTTTTCTCGGTCAGACTGTGGGTAGTTGGACAGGTTGTGGTTTCTAGGTCAGACTGTGGTCAGTTGGTCAGTTTCTGTTTTTATGTCAGACTGAGGTCAGATGGTCAGTTTATGGTTTCTAGCTCAGAATGTGGTCAGTTGGTCAGTTTCTGATTTCGAGTGAAGAATGTGGTCAGTTGGACAGTTTCTGGTTTCGAGGTCAGATTGTGGTCAGTGGGTCAGTTTCGGGTTTCTACGACAGACTGTGGTCAGTTGGTCAGTTTCTGGTTTCTAGGTCAGACTGTGGTCAGCTGGTCAGTTGCTGGTTTCGACGTCAGACTGTGGTCAGTGGGTCAGATACTGTTTGCTAGGTCAGACTGTGGCCTGTTGGTCTGTTTGTGGTTGCTAGTTCAGACTGTGGTCATTTGGTCAGTTTCTGGTTTCTAGATCAGTCTGTGGTCAGTTGGTCAGTTTCATGTTGCCTCGGTCAGACTGTGGTCAGTTGGTCAGTTTCTGGTTCCTAGGTCAGACTGTGGTCAGTTCGTCAGTTTCTGTTTTCTCGGTCGGACTGTGGTCCGTTGGTCAGTTTTTGGTTTCTAGGTCAGACTGTGGGTAGTTGGACAGGTTGTGGTTTCTAGATCAGACTGTGGTCAGTTGGTCAGTTTCTGGTTTTTAAGTCAGAATGTGGTCATATGGTCAGTTTCGGGTTTCGAGGTCAGATTGTGGTCAGTTGCACAGTTTCTGGTTTCTAGGTCAGACAGAGCTCATTTGGTCAGTTTCATGTTGTCTTGGTCAGTTGGTAAGTTTCATGTTGTCTCGGTCAGACTGTGGGCATTTGGTCAGTTTCTGATTTCTAGGTCAGACTGTGGTCAGACTGTGGTCAGTTGGTGTGTTTCTGGTTTCTCGCTCAGACTGTGGTCAGTTGGTCAGTTTTTGGTTGTATAGATCTGTTTCTTTGGTAAGTTTGTTACTTTTTGTTTGCTAAGTCATCCTGTGGTCAGTTGGTCAGTTGCTTGTTGCTCGGTCAGACTGTGGTCAGTTGATCAGTTACTGGTTTCTAGGTCAGATTGTGGTCAGTTGGTCAGTTTAGGGTTGTCTCTGTCAGACTATGGTCAGTTGGTCAGCTTTGGTGGCTTGGTCAGCATGTGGTCAGTTGGTCGGTTTCTGGTTTCTAGTTCAGACTGTGGGCTGTTGGACAGTTTTTGGTTTATAGGTCAGACTGTGGTCAGTTGGAAGTTTCTGGTTTCGAGGTCAGATAGTGGTCAGTTGCACAGTTTCGGGTTGTCTCGGTCAGAATGTGGTCAGTTGGGCAGTTCCTGGTTTCTAGGTCAAACTGTGGTCAGTTGGTCAGTTCCTGGTTTCTGGGTCTGACTGTGGTCAGTTGGTCAGTCGCTGGTTTGCTAGGTAAAACTTTGGTAAGTTGGTTAGTTTCGCTTTATAGGTCAGACTGTGGTCAGTTAGTGAGTTTCTGGTTTCTAGATCAGACTGTGGTCAGTTGGTCAGTTTCATGTTGCCTCGGTCAGACTGTGGTCAGTTGGCCAGTTTCTTGTTCCTAGGTAGACTGTGGTCAGTTGGTCAGTTTCTGGTTTCGAGATCAGACTTTGGGTAGTTGGTTAGTTTCGCTTTATAGGTCAGACTGTGGTCATTTGGTCCGTTTCTGTTTTCTCGGTCAGACTGTGGTCCGTTGGTCAGTTTCTGGTTTCTAGGTCAGACAGTGGGTAGTTGGACAGGTTGTGGTTTCTAGGTCAGACTGTGGTCAGTTGGTCAGTTTGTGTTTTTATGTCAGACTGAGGTCAGATGGTCAGTTTCTGGTTTCTAGCTCAGAATGTGGTCAGTTGATCAGTTTCTGGTTTCGAGTGAAGAATGTGGTCAGTTGGACAGTTTCTGGTTTCGAGGTCAGATTGTGCTCAGTTGGTCAGCTTCGGGTTCCTACGACAGACTGAGTTCAGTTGGTCAGTTTCTGGTTTCTAGGTCAGACTGTGGTCAGTTGGTCAGTTGCTGGTTTCGACGTCAGACTGTGGTCAGTTGGTCATATACTGGTTGCTAGGTCAGACTGTGGCCTGTTGGTCAGTTTGTGGTTGCTAGTTCAGACTGTGGTCATTTGGTCAGTTTCTGGTTGCTAGATCAGGCTGTTGTCAGTTGGTCAGTTTCTGCTTTCTAGATCAGACTGAGGTCAGTTAGTAAGTTTCTGGTTTCTAGATCAGACTGTGGTCAGTTCGTCAGTTTCATGTTGCCTCGGTCAGACTGTGGTCAGTTGGTAAGTTTCTGGTTCCTAGGTCAGACTGTGGTCAGTTGGTCAGTTTCTGTTTTCTCGGTCAGACTTTGGTCAGTTGGTCAGTTTCTGGTTCCGAGTGCAGAATGTGGTCAGTTGGACAGTTTCTGGTTTCGAGGTCAGATTTTGGTCAGTTGGTCAGTTTTGGGTTTCTAGGTCAGAAAGAGGTCATTTGATCAGTTTCGTGTTGTCTTGGTCAGTTGGTAAGTTTCATGTTGTCTCGGTCAGACTGTGGGCAGTTGGTCATTTTCTGATTTCTAGGTCAGACTGTGGTCAGACTGTGGTCAGTTGGACTGTTTTTGGTTTCTCGCTCAGACTGTGGTCAGTTGGTCAGTTTCTGGTTGTATAGATCTGTTTCTCTGGTAAGTTTGTTACTTTTTGTTTGCTAAGTCATCCTGTGGTCAGTTGGTCAGTTGCTTGTTGTTCGGTCAGACTGTGGTCAGTTGATCAGTTACTGGTTTCTAGGTCAGACTGTGGGCAGTTTGTCAGTTTTTGGTTTGTAGGTCATACTGTGGTCACTTGTACAGTTTCTGGTTTCGAGGTCAGATTGTGGTCAGTTGCTCAGTTTCGGTTTGTCTCGGTCAGACTGTGGTCAGTTGGTCAGTTCCTGGTTTCTAGGTCAGACTGTGGTCAGTTGGTCAGTTCCTGGTTTCTGGGTCTGACTGTTTTCAGTTGGTCAGTTTCTGGTTTCGAGTGAAGAATGTGGTCAGTTGGACAGTTTCTGGTTTCGAGGTCAGATTGTGGTCAGTTGTTCAGTTTCGGATTTCTACGACAGACTGTGGTCAGTTGGTCAGTTTCTGGTTTGTAAGTCAGACTGTGGTCATATGGTCAGTTTCTGGTTTCGAGGTCAGATTGTGGTCAGTTGCTCAGTTTCTGGTTTCTAGGTCAGCCAGAGGTCATTTGGTCAGTTTCGTGTTGTCTTGGTCAGATGGTAAGTTTCATGTTGTATCGGTCAGACTGTGGTCAGTTGGTCTGTTTCTTGTTTCTCGGTCAGACTGTGGTCAGTTGGTCAGTTTCTGGTTGTATAGATCTGTTTCTCTGGTAAGTTTGTTACTTTTTGTTTGCTAAGTCATCCTGTGGTCAGTTGGTCAGTTGCTTGTTGCTCGGTCAGACTGTGGTCAGTTGATGTTACTGGTTTCTAGGTCAGACTGTGGTCAGTTGGTCAGTTTAGGGTTGTCGCTGTCAGACTATGGTCAGTTGGTCAGCTTTGGTGGCTTGGTCAGCATGTGGTCAGTTGGTCGGTTTCTGGTTTCTAGGTCAGATTGTGGGCAGTTGGACAGTTTTTGGTTTATAGGTCAGACTGTGGTCAGTTGGGCAGTTTCTGGTTTCGAGGTCAGATTGTGGTCAGTTGCAAAGTTTCGGGTAGTCTCGGTCAGACTGTGGTCAGTTGGTCAGTTCCTGGTTTCTAGGTCAGACTGTGGTCAGTTGGTCAGTTCCTGGCTTCTGGGTCTGACTGTGGTCAGTTGGTCAGTCGCTGGTTTGCTAATTAAAACTTTGGTAAGTTGGTTAGTTGCTGCTTTTCAGTTCAGACTGTGGTCAGTTGGTCAGTTTCTGGTTCAGAGGTCAGACTGTGGTCAGTTGGTCAGTTTCTGGTTCCAAGGTCAGACTATGGTCATTTGGTCAGTTTCTGGTTTCTAGGTCAGACTGTGGTCAGGCGGTCAGTTTCTGGTTTCTAGGTCAGAATGTGGTCAGTTCGTCAGTTTCTGGTTTCGAGTTAAGAATGTGGTCAGTTCGTCAGCTTATGGTTATGAAGTCAGACTGTGGTCAGCTGGTCAGTTTATGGTTTCGAGGTCAGACTGTGGTCAGTTGGCCAGTTTCTGGTTTATTGGTCAGATTGTGGTCAGTTGTTCATTTGCTTGTTTCTACGTCAGACTTTGGTCTGTTGGTCAGATACTGGTCGCTAGGTCAGAATGTGGTCTGTTGGACAGTTTGTGGTTGCAAGGTCAGACGGTGGTCATTTGATCAGTTTCTGGTTTCTAGGTCAGACCTGTGGTCAGTTGGTCAGTTTCGGGTTCCAAGGTCAGACTGAGGTCAGTTGGTCAGTTTCTTTTTTCTAGGTCAGACTGTGGTCCATTGGTCAGTTTCTGGTTTCTAGGTCAGACTGTGGTCAGTTGGTCAGTTTCTGTTTTTATGTCAGACTGAGGTCAGACGGTCAGTTTCTGGTTTCTGGATCAGACTCTGATCAGTTGTTCAGTTTCGGGTTGTCTTGGTCAGTTGGTCAGTTTCATGTTGTCTCGGTCAGACTTTGGACATTTGGTCAGTTTCTGGTTTCTAGGTCAGACTCTGGTCAGACTGTGGTCAGTAGGTCAGTTTCTGGTTTCTCGGTCAGTCTGTGGTCAGTTGGTCAATTTCTAGTTTCTAGGTCAGACTGTGGTCAGTTGGTCAGTTTCTGTTTTTATGTCAGACTGAGGTCAGACGGTCAGTTTCTGGTTTCTAGGTCAGACTCTGGTCAGTTGTTCAGTTTCGGGTTGTCTTGGTCAGTTGGTCAGTTTCATGTTGTCTCGGTCAGTCTTTGGACATTTGGTCAGTTTCTGGTTTCTAGGTCAGACTCTGGTCAGACTGTGGTCAGTAGGTCAGTTTCTGGTTTCTCGGTCAGTCTGTGGTCAGTTGGTCAGTTTCTGTTTTTATGTCAGACTGAGGTCAGACGGTCAGTTTCTGGTTTCTAGTTCAGAATCTGGTCAGTTGGTCAGTTTCTGGTTTCGAGTTAAGAATGTTTTCAGTTGGTCAGTTTTTGGTTTCGAGGTCAGACTGTGGTCAGTTGATCAGTTTCTGGTTTCCAGGTCAGACTGTGGTCAGTTGGTCAGTTTCAGGTTTCTAGCTTAGACTGTGTTCATTTGGTCAATTGCTGGTTTCTACGTCAGACTGTGGTCAGTTCGTCAGATACTGGTTGCTAGGTCAGAATGTGGTCTGTTGGACAGTTTGTGGTTGCTATGTCAGACTGTGGTCATTTGGTCAGTTTCTGGTTTCGAGGTCAGATTGTGGTTAGTTGCTCAGTTTCTCGTTTCTTCGTCATACTTTGTTAATTTAGTCAGTTTCGTGTTGACTTGGTCAGTTGGTCAGTTTCATGTTGTCTCGGTCAGACTGAAGCAGTTGGTCAGTTTCTGGTTTCTAGGTCAGACTGTGGTCAGACCGTGGTCAGTTGGTCAGTTTCTGGTTTCTCGGTCAGACTGTGGTCAGTTGGTCAGTTTCTGGTTGTCTAGGTCTGTTTCTCTGGTCAGTTTTTAACATTTTGGTTGCTAGGTCATCCTGTGGTCAGTTGTTCAGTTTCTGGTTTCCAGATCAGAGTGTGGTCAGTTGGTCAGTTTCTGGTTTGTAGGTCAGACTGTAGTCCGTTGCTCTATTTCTGGTTTCTAGGTCAGACTGTGGTCAGTTGGTCAGTTTCTGTTTTTAGGTCAGACTGAGGTCAGATGGTCAGTTTCTGTTTTCTAGGTCAGAATGTGGTCAGTTCGTCAGTTTCTGCTTTCGAGTTAAGAATGTGGTCAGTTCGTCAGTTTCTGGTTTCGTGGTCAGACAGTGGTCAGTTGGTCAATTTCTGGTTTCTCGGTGAGACTGTGGTCAGTTGATCATTTTCTGTTTTCTTGGTCAGACTGTGGTCTGTTGGTCAATTGTTGGTTTCTACATCAGACTGTGGTCAGTTGGTCAGATACTGGTCGCAAGGTCAGAATGTGGCCTGTTGGACAGTTTGTGGTTGCTAGGTCAGACTGTGGTCATTTGGTCAGTTTCTTGTTTCGAGGTCAGACTGTGGTCAGTTGTTCAGTTTCTGGTTTCTAGGTCAGAAGGTGGTCAGTTGTTCAGTTTCGGTTTGTCTTGGTCAGTTGATCAGTTTCAATTTGTCTCGGACAGACTGTGGACATTTGGTCAGTTTCTGGATTCTAGGTCAGACTGTGATCAGATTGTGGTCAGTCGGTCTGTTTCTGGTTTCTGGGTCAGACTGTTGTCAGTTGGTCATTTTCTGGTTGTCTAGGTCTGTTTCTCTGGTCAGTTTTTTATACTTTTTGGTTGCTGTGTCATCCTGTGGTCAGTTGGTCAATTGCCTGTTGCTCGATCATACTGTGGTCACTTGATCAGTTTCTTGTTCAGAATGTGGTCAGTTGTTCAATTGCTGGTTTCTATGTCAGACTTTGTTCAGTTGGTCAGATACTGGTCGCAAGGTCAGAATGTGGCCTATTGGGCAGTTTGTGGTTGCAAGGTCAGACTGTGGTCATTTGGTCAGTTTCTGGTTTCGAGGTCAGACTGTGGTCAGTTGATCAGTTTCTGGTTTCTAGGTCAGACTGTGGTCCGTTGGTCAATTTCTGGTTTTTAGGTCAGACTGTGGTCAGTTGGTCAGTTTCTGTTTTTAGGTCAGACTGATGTCAGATGGTCAGTTTCTGGTTTCCATGTCAGACTGTGGTCAGTGGGTCATTTTCTCTTTTCTTGGTCAGACTGTGGTCAGTTGGTCAATTGCTGGTTTCTACGTCAGACCTTGGTCAGTTGGTCAGATACTGGTCGCAAGGTCAGAATGTGGCCTGTTGGGCAGTTTGTGGTTGCTAGGTCAGACTGTGGTCATTTGGTTAGTTTCTTGTTTCGAGGTCAGACTGTGGTCAGTTGTTCAGTTACTGGTTTCTAGGTCAGAAGGTGGTCAGTTGTTCAGTTTCGGGTTGTCTTGGTTAGTTGGTCAGTTTCACTTTGTCTCGGTCAGACTGTGGACATTTCGTCAGTTTCTGGATTCTAGGTCAGACTGTGGTCAGATTGTGGTCAGTAGGTCAGTTTCTGGTTTCTCGGTCAGACTGTTGTCAGTTGGTCAGTTTCTGGTTGTCTAGGTCTGTTTCTCTGGTCAGTTTTTTTTAATTTTTGGTTGCTACGTCATCCTGTGGTCAGTTGGTCAATTGCTTGTTGCTCGATCAGACTGTGGTCAGTTGGTCATTTTCTGTTTTGTTGGTCAGACTTTGGTCAGTTGGTCAATTTCTGGTTTCTATGTCAGACTTTGCTCAGTTGTTCAGATGCTGGTCGCTAGGTCAGAATGTGGTCTGTTGGACAGTTTGTGTTTGCAAGGTCAGACGGTGGTCATTTGGTCAGGTTCTGGTTTCTAGGTCAGACTGTGGTCAGTTGGTCAGTTTCGGGTTCCAAGGTCAGACGGTGGTCAGTTGGTCAGCTACTTTTTTCTAGGTCAGACTGTGGTCCATTGGTCAGTTTCTGATTTCTAGGTCAGACTGTGGTCAGTTGGTCAGTTTCTGTTTTTATGTCAGACTGAGGTCAGACGGTCAGTTTCTGGTTTCTAGTTCAGAATGTGGTCAGTTGGTCAGTTTCTGGTTTCGAGTTAAGAATGATTTCAGTTGGTCAGTTTTTGGTTTCGAGGTCAGACTATTGTCAGTTGATCAGTTTCTGGTTTCCAGGTCAGACTGTGGTCAGTTGGTCAGTTTCAGGTTTCTAGCTTAGACTGTGCTCAGTTGGTCAATTGCTGGTTTCTACGTCAGACTGTGGTCAGTTCGTCAGATACTGGTTGCTAGGTCAGAATTTGGCCTGTTGGACAGTTTGTGGTTGCTAGGTCAAACTGTGGTCATTTGGTCAGTTTCTGGTTTCGAGGTCAGATTGTGGTTAGTTGCTCAGTTTCTCGTTTCTTCGTCATACTTTGGTAATTTAGTCAGTTTCGTGTTGTCTTGGTGAGTTGGTCAGTTTCATGTTGTCTCGGTCAGACTGAAGCAGTTGGTCAGTTTCTGGTTTCTCGGTCAGACTGTGGTCAGTTGGTCAAAATCTGGTTGTCTAGGTCTGTTTCTCTGGTCAGTTTTTAACATTTTGGTTGCTAGGTCATCCTGTGGTCAGTTGGTCAGTTTCTGGTTTCCAGATCAGAGTGTGGTCAGTTGGTCAGTTTCTGGTTTGTAGGTCAGACTGTAGTCCGTTGCTCTATTTCTGGTTTCTAGGTCAGACTGTGGTCAGTTGGTCAGTTTCTGTTTTTGGGTCAGACTGAGATCAGATGGTCAGTTTCTGTTTTCTAGGTCAGAATGTGGTCAGTTCGTCAGTTTCTGGTTTCGAGTTAAGAATGTGGTCAGTTCGTCAGTTTCTGGTTTCGAGGTCAGACTGTGGTCAGTTGGTCAGTTTCTGGTTTCGAGGTCAGACTGTGGTCAGTTGGTCAATTTCTGGTTTCAAGGTCAGACTGTGGTCAGTTGATTATTTTCTGTTTTCTTGGTCAGACTGTGGTCAGTTCGTCAATTGTTGGTTTCTACGTCAGTCTTTGGTCAGTTGGTCAGATAATAGTCGCAAGGTCAGAATGTGGCCTGTTGGACAGTTTGTGGTTGCTAGGTCAGACTGTGGTCATTTGGTCAGTTTCTTGTTTCGAGGTCAGACTGTGGTCAGTTGTTCAGTTTCTGGTTTCTAGGTCAGAAGGTGGTCAGTTGTTCAGTTTCGAGTTGTCTTGGTCAGTTGGTCAGTTTCACTTTGTCTCGGTCAGACTGTGGATATTTGGTCAGTTTCTGGATTCTAGGTCAGACTGTGGTCAGATTGTGGTCAGTAGGTCAGTTTCTGGTTTCTCGGTCAGACTGTTGTCAATTGGTCAGTTTCTGATTGTCTAGGTCTGTTTCTCTGGTCAGTTTTTTATACTTTTTGGTTGCTGTGTCATCCTGTGGTCAGTTGGTCAATTGCTTGTTGCTCGTTCATACTGTGGTCACTTGATCAGTTTCTTGTTCAGAATGTGGTCAGTTGTTCAATTGCTGGTTTCTATGTCAGACTTTGTTCAGTTGGTCAGATACTGGTCGCAAGGTCAGAATGTGGCCTATTGGGCAGTTTGTGGTTGCAAGGTCAGACTGTGGTCATTTGGTCAGTTTCTGGTTTCGAGGTCAGACTGTGGTCAGTTGATCAGTTTCTGGTTTCGAGGTCAGACTGTGGTCCGTTGGTCAATTTCTGGTTTTTAGGTCAGACTGAGGTCAGTTGGTCAGTTTCTGTTTTTAGGTCAGACTGAGGTCAGATGGTCAGTTTCTGGTTTCTAGGTCAGACTGTGGTCAGTGGGTCATTTTCTCTTTTCTTGGTCAGACTGTGGTCAATTGGTCAATTGCAGGTTTCTACGTCAGACCTTGGACAGTTGGTCAGATACTGGTCGCAAGGTCAGAATGTGCCCTGTTGGGCAGTTTGTGGTTGCTAGGTCAGACTGTGGTCATTTGGTCAGTTTCTTGTTTCGAGGTCAGACTGTGGTCAGTTGTTCAGTTTCTGGTTTCTAGGTCAGAAGGTGGTCAGTTGTTCAGCTTCGGGTTGTCTTGGTCAGTTGGTCAGTTTCACTTTGTCTCGGTCAGACTGTGGACATTTTGTCAGTTTCTGGATTCTAGGTCAGACTGTGGTCAGATTGTGGTCAGTAGGTCAGTTTCTGGTTTCTCGGTCAGACTGTGGTCAGTTGGTCAGTTTCTGGTTGTCTAGGTCTGTTTCTCTGGTCAGTTTTTTTAAATTTTTAGTTGCTGCGACATCCTGTGGTCAGTTGGTCAATTGATTGTTGCTCGATCAGACTGTGGTCAGTTGGTCAATTTCTGTTTTCTTGGTCAGACTTTGGTCAGTTGGTCAATTTCTGGTTTCTATGTCAGACTTTGCTCAGTTGTTCAGATGCTGGTCGCTAGGTCAGAATGTGGTCTGTTGGACAGTTTGTGTTTGCAAGGTCAGACGGTGGTCATTTGGTCAGTTTCTGGTTTCTAGGTCAGACTGTGGTCAGTTGGTCAGTTTCGGGTTCCAAGATCAGACGGCGGTCAGTTGGTCAGTTTCTTTTTTCTAGGTCAGACTGTGGTCCATTGGTCAGTTTCTGATTTCTAGGTCAGACTGTGGTCAGTTGGTCAGTTTCTGTTTTTATGTCAGACTGAGGTCAGACGGTCAGTTTCTGCTTTCTAGTTCAGAATGTGGTCAGTTGGTCAGTTTCTGGTTTCGAGTTAAGAATGATTTCAGTTGGTCAGTTTTTGGTTTCGAGGTCAGACTGTTGTCAGTTGATCAGTTTCTGGTTTCCAGGTCAGACTGTGGTCAGTTGGTCAGTTTCAGGTTTCTAGCTTAGACTGTGTTCAGTTGGTCAATTGCTGGTTTCTACGTCAGACTGTGGTCAGTTCGTCAGATACTGGTTGCTAGGTCAGAATGTGGCCTGTTGGACAGTTTGTGGTTGCTAGGTCAAACTGTGGTCATTTGGTCAGTTTCTGGTTTCGAGGTCAGATTGTGGTTAGTTGCTCAGTTTCTCGTTTCTTCGTCATACTTTGGTAATTTAGTCAGTTTCGTGTTGTCTTTGTGAGTTGGTCAGTTTCATGTTGTCTCGGTCAGACTGAAGCAGTTGGTCAGTTTCTGGTTTCTAGGTCAGACTGTGGTCAGTTGGTCAGTTTCTGGTTTCTCGGTCAGACTGTGGTCAGTTGGTCAGTTTCTGGTTGTCTAGGTCTGTTTCTCTGGAGAGTTTTTAACATTTTGGTTGCTAGGTCATCCTGTGGTCAGTTGGTCAGTTTCTGGTTTCCAGATCAGAATTTGGTCAGTTGGTCAGTTTCTGGTTTGTAGGTCAGACTGTAGTCCGTTGCTCTATTTCTGGTTTCTAGGTCAGAATGTGGTCAGTTGGTAAGTTTCTGTTTTTAGGTCAGACTGAGGTCAGATGGTCAGTTTCTGTTTTCTAGGTCAGAATGTGGTCAGTTCGTCAGTTTCTGGTTTCGAGTTAAGAATGTGGTCAGTTCGTCAGTTTCTGGTTTCGATGTCAGACTGTGGTCAGTTGGTCAATTACTGGTTTCTAGGTCAGACTGTGGTCAGTTGGTCATTTTCTGTTTTCTTGGTCAGACTGTGGTCAGTTGGTCAATTGCTGGTTTCTATGTCAGACTTTGCTCAGTTGGTCAGATAATGGTCGCAAGCTCAGAATGTGGCCTATTGGACAGTTTGTGGTTGCTAGGTCAGACTGTGGTCATTTGGTCAGTTTCTGGTTTCGAGGTCAGACTGTGGTCAGTTGATCAGTTTCTGGTTTCTAGGACAGACTGTGGTCCGTTGGTCAATTTCTGGTTTCTAGGTCAGACTGTGGTCAGTTGGTCAGTTTCTGTTTTTGGGTCAGACTGAGATCAGATGGTCAGTTTCTGGTTTCTAGGTCAGAATGTGGTCAGTTCGTCAGTTTCTGGTTTCGAATTAAGAATGTGGTCAGTTCGTCAGTTTCTGGTTTCGAGGTCAGACTGTGGTCAGTTGATCAGCTTCTGGTTTCGAGGTCAGACTGTGGTCAGTTGGTCAATTTCTGGTTTCTACGTCAGACCTTGGTCAGTTGGTCAGATACTGGTCGCAAGGTCAGAATGTGGCCTGTTGGGCAGTTTGTGGTTTCGAGGTCAGGCAGTAGTCAGTTGTTCAGTTTCTGGTTTCTAGGTCAGAAGGTGGTCAGTTGTTCAGTTTCGGGTTGTCTTTGTCAGTTGGTCAGTTTCACTTTGTCTCGGTCAGACTGTGGAGATTTGGTCAGTTTCTGGATTCTAGGTCAGACTGTGGTCAGATTGTGGTCAGTAGGTCAGTTTCTGGTTTCTCGGTCAGACTGTTGTCAGTTGGTCAGTTTCTGGTTGTCTAGGTCTGTTTCTCTGGTCAGTTTTTTTTTACTTGTTGTTTGCTATGTCATCCTGTGGTCAGTTAGTCAATTGCTTGTTGCTCGATCAGACTGTGGTCAGTTGGTCATTTTCGGTTTTCTTGGTCAGACTGTGGTCAGTTGGTCAATTTCTGGTTTCTATGTCAGAGTTTGCTCAGTTGGTCAGATACTGGTCGCAAGGTCAGAATGTGGCCTATTGGACAGTTTGTGGTTGCTAGGTCAGACAGTGGTCATTTGGTCAGTTTCTGGTTTCGAGGTCAGACTGTGGTCACTTGATTAGTTTCTGGTTTCTAGGGCAGACTGTGGTCCGTTGGTCAATTTCTGGTTTCTAGGTCAAACTGTGGTCAGTTGGTCAGTTTCTGTTTTTAGTTTTGACTGAGGTCAGATGGTCAGTTTCTGGTGTCTAGGTCAGAATGTGGTCAGTTCGTCAGTTTCTGGTTTCGAGTTAAGAATATTGTCAGTTCGTCAGTTTCTGGTTTCGAGGTCAGACTGTGGTCAGTTGATCAGTTTCTGGTTTCGAGGTCAGACTGTGGTCAGTTGGTCAATTTCTGGTTTCTAGTTCAGACTGTGGTCAGGGGGTCATTTTCTGTTTTCTTGGTCAGACTGTGGTCAGTTGGTCAATTGCTGGTTTCTACGTCAGACCTTGGTCAGTTGGTCAGATACTGGTCGCAAGGACAGAATGTGGCCTGTTGGGCAGTCTGTTGTTGCTAGGTCAGACTGTGGGCATTTGGGCAGTTTCTGGTTTCGAGGTCAGACTGTGGTCATTTGTTCAGTTTCTGGTTTCTAGGTCAGACTGTGGTCAATTGGTCAGTTTCGGGTTGTCATGGTCAGTTGGTCAGTTTCATGTTGTCTCCATTAGAATGTGGACATTTGGTCAGTCTCTGGTTTCTAGGTCAGACTGTGGTCAGACTGTGATCAGTAGGTCAGTTTCTGGTTTCTCGGACAGACTGTGGTCAGTTGGTCAGTTTCTCTTTGTCTAGGTCTGTTTCTCTTGTCAGTTTTTTTTTACTTTTTGTTTGCTAGATCATCCTGTGGTCAGTTGGTCAATCGCTTGTTGCTCGATCAGATTGTGGTCAGTTGATCAGTTTCGGGTTCCAAGGTCAGACGGTGGTCCGTTGGTCAGTTTCTTTTTTCTAGGTTAGACTGTGGTCCATTGGTCAGTTTCTGATTTCTAGGTCAGACTGTGGTCAGTTGGTCAGTTTCTATTTTTATTTCAGACTGAGGTCAGACGGTCATTTCTGGTTTCTAGTTCTGAATCTGGTCAGTTGGTCAGTTTCTGGTTTCTATGTCAGACTTTTGTCAGTTGGTCAGATACTGGTCGCAAGATCAGTATGTGGCCTGTTGGACAATTTGTGGTTGCTAGGTCAGACTGTGGTCATTTGGTCAGTTCTTGTTTCGAGGTCAGACTGCGGTCAGTTGATCAGTTTCTGGTTTTGAGGTCACACTGTGGTCAGTTGTTCAGTATCTGGTTTCTAGGTCAGACTGTGATCAGTTGGTCAGTTTCAGGTTTCTTGGTCAGACTGTGTTCAGTTGGTCAATTGCTGGTTTCTACGTCAGACTGTGGTCAGTGAGTCAGATACTGGTTGGTAGGTCAGAATGTGGACTATTGGACAGTTTGTGGTTGCTAGGTCAGACTGTGGTCATTTAGTCACTTTCTGGTTTCGAGGTCAGATTGTGGTCAGTTGCTTAGTTTCTCGTTTCTTGGTCAGACTGTGGTCATTTAGTCAGTTTCGTGTTGTCTTGGTCAGTTGGTCAGTTTCATGTTGTCTCGGTCAGACTCTGGTCAGACTATGGTCAGTTGGTCAGTTTCTGGTTTCACGAGCCAGACTGTGGTCAGTTGGTCAGTTTCCGAATGTCTAGGTCTGTTTCTCTGGTCAGTTTTTAACATTTTGGTTGCTCGGTCATCCTGTGGTCAGTTGGTCAGTTTCTGGTTTCTATATCAGAGTGTGGTCAGTTGGTCAGTTTCTGGTTTGTAGGTCAGACTGTGGTCAGTTCGTCAGTTTCTGGTTTCTCGGTCAGACTGTGGTCAGTTGGTCAGTTTCTGGTTGTCTAGGTCTGTTTCTCTGGTCAGTTTTTTTTAACTTTTTGGTTGCTATGTCATCCTGTGGTCAGTTGATCAATTGCTTGTTGCACGATCAGACTGTGGCCAGTTGATCAGCTTCTGGTTTCGAGGTCAGACTGTGGTCAGTTGGTCAATTTCTGGTTTCTCGGTCAGACTGTGGTCAGTTGGTCAATTGCTGGTTTCTATGTCAGACTTTGGTCAGTTGGTCATATACTGGTCGCAAGGTCAGAATGTGGCCTGTTGGACAGTTTGTGGTTGCTAGGTCAGACTGTGGTCATTTGGTCATTTCTGGTTTAGAGGTCAGACTGTGGTCAGTTGATCAGTTTCTGGTTTTGAGGTCAGACTGTGGTCATTTGTTCAGTTTCTGGGTTCTAGTTCAGAATGTGGTCAGTTCGTCAGTTTCTGGTTTCGAGTTAAGCATGTGGTCAGTTCGTCGGTTTGTGCTTTCAAGGTAAGATGGTGGTCAGTTGATCAGTTTCTGGTTTCGATGTCAAACTTGGTCAGTTGGTCAATTAATGGTTTCTAGTTCAGACTGTGGTCAGTTGGTCAGTTTCTGGTTTCTTGGTCAGACTTTGGTCAGTTGGTCAATTGCTTGTTTCTACGTCAGACTTTGGTCATTTGTTCAGATGCTGGTCGTGAGGTCAGAATGTGGTCTGTTGGACTGTTTGTGGTTGCAAGCTCAGACGGTGGTCATTTGGTCAGTTTCTGGTTTCTAGGTCAGACTGTGGTCAGTTGGTCAGTTTCGGGTTCCAAGCTCAGACGGTGGTCCGTTGGTCAGTTTCTATTTTCTAGGTCAGACTGTGGTCCATTGGTCAGTTTCTGATTTCTAGGTCAGACTGTGGTCAGTTGGTCAGTTTTTGTTTTTATGTCAGACTGAGGTCAGACGGTCAGTTTCTGGTTTCTAGTTCAGAATCTGGTCAGTTGTTCAGTTTCTGGTTTCGAGTTAAGAATGTTTTCAGTTGGTCAGTTTTTGGTTTGGAGGTCAGACTGTGGTCAGTTGATCAGTTTCTGGTTTCCAGGTCAGACTGTGGTCAGTTGGTCATTTTCAGGTTTCTAGCTTAGACTGTGTTCAGTTGGTCAATTGCTGATTTCTACGTCAGACTGTGGTCAGTTCGTCAGATACTGGTTGCTAGGTCAGAATGTGGCCTGTTGGATAGTTTGTGGTTGCTAGGTCAGACTGTGGTCATTTGGTCAGTTTCTGGTTTCGAGGTCAGATTGTGGTTAGTTGCTCAGTTTCTCGTTTCTTCGTCATACTTTGTTAATTTAGTCAGTTTCGTGTTGTCTTAGTCAGTTGGTCAGTTTCATGTTGTCTCGGTCAGACTGAAGCAGTTGGTCAGTTTCTGGCTTCTATGTCAGACTGTGGTCAGTTGGTCAGTTTCTGGTTTCTCGGTCAGACTCTGGTCAGTTGGTCAGTTTCTGGTTGTCCAGGTCTGTTTCTCTGGTCACTTTTTAACATTTTGGTTGCTAGGTCATCCTGTGGTCAGTTGGTCAGTTCCTGATTTCCAGATCAGAGTGTGGTCAGTTGGTCAGTTTCTGGTTTGTAGGTCAGACTGTAGTCCGTTGGTCTATTTCTGGTTTCCAGGTCAGACTGTGGTCAGTTGGTCAGTTTCTGGTTTCGAGTTAAGAATGTGGTCAGTTCGTCAGTTTCTGGTTTCGAGGTCAGACTGTGGTCAGTTGGGCAGTTTCTGGTTTCGAGGTCAGACTGTGGTCAGTTGGTCAATTTCTGGTTTCTAGGTCAGACTGTGGTCAGTTGATCATTTTCTGTTTTCTTGGTCAGACTGTGGTCAGTTGGTCAATTGTTGATTTCTACATCAGACTTTGGTCAGTTGGTCAGATACTGGTCGCTAGGTCAGAATGTGGCCTGTTGGAAAGTTTGTTGTTGCTAGGTCAGACTGTGGCCAATTGCTCAGTTTCTTGTTTCGAGGTCAGACTGTGGTCAGTTGTTCAGTTACTGGTTTCTAGGTCAGAAGGTGGTCAGTTGGTCAGTTTTACTTTGTCTCGTTCAGACTGTGGACATTTGGTCAGTTTCTGGATTCTAGGTCAGACTGTGATCAGATTGTGGTCCGTAGGTCAGTTTCTGGTTTCTCGGTCAGACTGTTGTCAGTTGGTTAGTTTCTGGTTGTCTAGGTCTGTTTCTCTGGTCAGTTTTTTTTACTTTTCGGTTGCTATGTCACCCTGTGGTCAGTTGGTCAATTGCTTGTTGCTCGATCAGACTGTGGTCAGTTGATCAGTTTCTGGTTTCGAGGTCAGACTGTGGTCAGTTGGTCAATTTCTGGTTTCTAGGTCAGACTGTGTCAGTTGGTCATTTTCTGTTTTCTTAATCAGACTGTGGTCAGATGGTCAATTGTTGGTTTCTATGTCATACTTTGCTCAGTTGGTCAGATACTGGTCGCAAGGTCAGAATGTGGCCCATTGGACAGTTTGTGGTTGCTAGGTCAGACTGTGGTCATTTGGTCAGTTTGTGGTTTCGAGGTCATACTTTGGTCAGTTGATCAGTTTCTGGTTTCTAGGTCAGACTGTGGTCCGTTTGTCAATTTCTGGTTTCTCGGTCAGACTGTGGTCAGTTGGTCAGTTTCTGTTTTTAGGTCAGACTGAGGTCAGATGGTCAGTTTCTGGTTTCTAGGTCAGAATGTGGTCAGTTGGTCAGTTTCTGGTTTCGAGTTAAGAATGTGGTCAGTTCGTCAGTTTCTGGTTTCGAAGTCAGACTGTGGTCAGTTGATCAGTTTCTGGTTTCGATGTCAGACTTTTGTCAGTTGATCAGTTTCTGGTTTTGAGGTCAGACTGTGGTCAGTTGTTCGGTTTCTGGTTTCTCGGTCAGACTGTGTTCAGTTGGTCAATTGCTGGTTTCAACGTCAGACTGTGCTCAGTTAGTCACATACTGGTTGCTAGGTCAGAATGTGGTCTGTTGGACAATTTGTGGTTGCTAGGTCAGGCTGTGGTCATTTGGTCAGTTTCTGGTTTCGAGGTCAGATTGTGGTCAGTTGCTCAGTTTCTGGTTTCTTGGTCAGACTGTGGTCATTTCGTCAGTTTCGTGTTGTCTTGGTCAGTTGGACAGTTTCATGTTGTCTCGGTCAGACTTTGGGCAGCAGGTCAGTTTCTGGTTTCTTGGTCAGACTATGGTCAAACTGAGCTCAGTTGGTCAGTTTCTTGTTTCTCGGTCAGACTGTGGTCAGTTGGTCAATTTCTGGTTGTCTAGGTCTGTTTCTCTGGTCAGTTTTTTAGTATTTTGGTTGCTAGGTCATCCTGTGTTCAGTCGGTCAGTTGCTTGTTGCTAGGTCAGCCTGTGGTCAGTTGGTCAGTTTCTGGTTGCTAGATCAGACTGTGGTCAGTTGGTCAGTTTCTGGTTTCTAGATCAGACTGTGTTCAGTTGGACAGTTTCTGGTTTCTAGGTCAGACTGTGGTCAGTTGGTAGTTTCATGTTGCCTCGCTCAGATTGTGGTCAGTTGGTCAGTTTCTTGTTCCGAGGTCAGACTGTGGTCAGTTGGTCAGTTTCTTGTTCGAAGGTCAGACTGTGGTCAGTTGGTCAGTTTCTGTTTTCTAGGTCAGTCTGTGGTCCGTTGCTCAATTTCTGGTTTCTAGGTCAGACTGTGGTCAGTTGTTCAGTTTCTGTTTTTAGGTCAGTCTGAGGTCAGATGGTCAGTTTCTGGTTTCTAGGTCAGACTGTGGTCAGTTCGTCAGTTTCTGGTTTCGAGTTAAGAATGTGGTCAGTTCGTCAGTTTCTGGTTTCGAGGTCAGACTGTGGTCAGTTGGTCAGTTTCTGGTTCCAAGGTCAAACTGTGGTCATTTGGTCAGTTTCTGGTTTCTAGGTCAGACTATGGTCCGATGGACAATTTCTTGTTTCTCGGTCAGACTGGGGTCAGTTGGTCAGTTTCTGTTTTTAGGTCAGACTGAGGTCAGGTGGTCAGTTTCTGGTTTCTAGGTCAGAATGTGGTCAGTTGGTCAGTTTCTGTTTTTAGGTCAGACTGAGGTCAGATGGTCAGTTTCTGGTTTCTAGGTCAGACTGTGGTCAGTTCGTCAGTTTCTGGTTTCGAGTTAAGAATGTGGTCAGTTCGTCAGTTTCTGGTTTCGAGGTCAGACTTTGGTCAGTTGGTCAGTTTCTGGTTTCGAGGTCAGACTGTGGTCCGTTTGTCAATTTCTGGTTTCTAGGTCAGACTGTGGTCAGTTGGTCAGTTTCATGTTGCCTCGGTCAGACTGTAGTCAGTTGGTTAGTTTCTGGTTCCGAGGTCAGACTGTGGTCAGTTGGTCAGTTTCTGGTTCCAAGGTCAGACTGCGGTCATTTGGTCAGTTTTTGGTTTCTAGGTCAGACTGTGGTCCGATGGACAATTTCTTGTTTCTAGGTCAGACTGGGGTCAGTTGGTCAGTTTCTGTTTTTAGGTCAGACTGAGGTCAGGTGGTCAGTTTCTGGTTTCTAGGTCAGAATATGGTCAGTTCGTCAGTTTCTGGTTTCGAGTTAAGAATGTGGTCAGTTCGTCAGCTTATGGTTTCGAGGTCAGACTGTGGTCAGTTGGTCAGTTTATGGTTTCGAGGTCAGACTGTGGTCAGTTGGTCAGTTTCTGGTTGTCTAGGTCTGTTTCTCTGGTCAGTTTTTTTTACTTTTTGGTTGATAGGTCATCCTGTGTTCAATTGGTCAATTGATTGTTGCTCGATCAGACTGTGGTCAGTTGATCAGTTTCTGATTTCAAGGTAAGACTGTGGTCAGTTTATCAGTTTCTGGTTTCTACGTTAGACTGTGGTCAGTTGGTCAGTTTCGGGTCGTCTCAGTCAGACTTTGGTCATTTGGTCTGTTTCGGGTTCCTAGGCCGGAATGTGGTCAGTTTGTCAGTTACTGGTTGCTCGGTTAGACTGTGCTCAGTTGGTCAGTTTCTGGTTCCTAGGTCAGACTGTGCTCAGTTGGACAGTTTCTGCTTCCAATATCAGAATGTGGTCCATTGGTCAGTTTCTGGTTTCTAGGTCAGAATGTGGTCAGTTGGTCAGTTACTGGTTTCGAGTTAAGAATGTTTTCAGTTGGTCAGTTACTGGTATCGAGGTCAAACTGTGGTCAGTTGGTCAGTTTCTGGTTTCTTTGTCAGACTGTGTTCAGTTGGTCAATTGCTGGTTTCAACGTCAGACTGTGCTCAGTTAGGCACATACTGGTTGCTAGGTCAGAATGTGGCCTGTTGGACAATTTGTGGTTGCTAGGTCAGACTGTGGTCATTTGGTCAGTTTCTGGTTTCGAGGTCAGATTGTGGTCAGTTGCTCAGTTTCTGGTTTCTTGGTCAGACTGTGGTCATTTGGTCAGTTTCGTGTTGTCTTGGTCAGTTGGACAGTTTCATGTTGTCTCGGTCAGGCTTTGGGCAGCAGGTCAGTTTCTGGTTTCTTGGTCAGACTATGGTCAAACTGAGCTCAGTTGGTCAGTTTCTTGTTTCTCGGTCAGACTGTGGTCAGTTGGTCAATTTCTGGTTGTCTAGGTCTGTTTCTCTGGTCAGATTTTTAGTATTTTGGTTGCTAGGTCATCCTGTGTTCAGTCGGTCAGTTGCTTGTTGCTAGGTCAGCCTGTGGTCAGTTGGTCAGTTTCTGGTTGCTAGATCAGACTGTGGTCAGTTGGTCAGTTTCTGGTTTCTAGATCAGACTGTGTTCAGTTGGACAGTTTCTGGTTTCTAGGTCAGACTGTGGTCAGTTGGTAGTTTCATGTTGCCTCGGTCAGATTGTGGTCAGTTGGTCAGTTTCTTGTTCCGAGGTCAGACTGTGGTCAGTTGGTCAGTTTCTGTTTTCTAGGTCAGTCTGTGGTCCGTTGCTCAATTTCTGGTTTCTAGGTCAGACTGTGGTCAGTTGTTCAGTTTCTGTTTTTAGGTCAGTCTGAGGTCAGATGGTCAGTTTCTGGTTTCTAGGTCAGACTGTGGTCAGTTCGTCAGTTTCTGGTTTCGAGTTAAGAATGTGGTCAGTTCGTCAGTTTCTGGTTTCGAGGTAAGACTGTGGTCAGTTTGTCAGTTTCTGGTTCCAAGTTCAAACTGTGGTCATTTGGTCAGTTTCTGGTTTCTAGGTCAGACTATGGTCCGATGGACAATTTCTTGTTTCTCAGTCAGACTGGGGTCAGTTGGTCAGTTTCTGTTTTTAGGTCAGACTGAGGTCAGGTGGTCAGTTTCTGGTTTCTAGGTCAGAATGTGGTCAGTTGGTCAGTTTCTGTTTTTAGGTCAGACTGAGGTCAGATGGTCAGTTTCTGGTTTCTAGGTCAGACTGTGGTCAGTTCGTCAGTTTCTGGTTTCGAGTTAAGAATGTGGTCAGTTCGTCAGTTTCTGGTTTCGAGGTCAGACTTTGGTCAGTTGGTCAGTTTCTGGTTTCGAGGTCAGACTGTGATCAGTTGGTCAATTTCTGGTTTCTAGGTCAGACTGTGGTCAGTTGGTCAGTTTCATGTTGCCTCGGTCAGACTGTAGTCAGTTGGTTAGTTTCTGGTTCCGAGGTCAGACTGTGGTCAGTTGGTCAGTTTCTGGTTCCAAGGTCAGACTGTGGTCATTTGGTCAGTTTCTGGTTTCTAGGTCAGACTGTGGTCCGATGGACAATTTCTTGTCTCTAGGTCAGACTGTGGTCAGTTGGTCAGTTTCTGTTTTTAGGTCAGACTGAGGTCAGGTGGTCAGTTTCTGGTTTCTAGGTCAGAATATGGTCAGTTCGTCAGTTTCTGGTTTCGAGTTAAGAATGTGGTCAGTTCGTCAGCTTATGGTTTCGAGGTCAGACTGTGGTCAGTTGGTCAGTTTATGGTTTCGAGGTCAGACTGTGGTCAATTGGTCAATTTCTGGTTTCTAGGTCAGACTGTGGTCAGACAGTGGTCAGTTTCTGGTTTCTCGGTCAGACTGTGGTCAGTTGGTCAGTTTCTGGTTGTCTAGGTCTGTTTCTCTGGTCAGTTTTTTTTACTTTTTGGTTGCTAGGTCATCCTGTGTTCAATTGGTCAATTGATTGTTGCTCGATCAGACTGTGGTCAGTTGATCAGTTTCTGATTTCAAGGTAAGACTGTGGTCAGTTTATCAGTTTCTGGTTTATAAGTTAGACTGTGGTCAGTTGGTCAGTTTCGGGTCGTCTCAGTCAGACTTTGGTCATTTGGTCTGTTTCGGGTTCCTAGGCCGGAATGTGGTCAGTTTGTCAGTTGCTGGTTGCTAGGTTAGACTGTGCTCAGTTGGTCAATTGCTGGTTTCAACGTCAGACTGTGCTCAGTTAGTCACATACTGGTTGCTAGGTCAGAATGTGGCCTGTTGGACAATTTGTGGTTGCTTGGTCAGGCTGTGGTCATTTGGTCAGTTTCTGGTTTCTCGGTCAGATTGTGGTCAGTTGCTCAGTTTCTGGTTTATTGGTCAGACTGTGGTCATTTGGTCAGTTTCGTGTTGGCTTGGTCAGTTGGACATTTTCATGTTGTCTCGGTCAGGCTTTGGGCAGTTGGTCAGTTTCTGGTTTCTAGCTCAGACTATGGTCAGACTGTGGTCAGTTGGTCAGTTTCTTGTTTCTCGGTCAGACTTTGGTCAGTTGTTCAGTTTCTGGTTGTCTAGGTCTGTTTCTCTGGTCAGTTTTTTGTATTTTGGTTGCTAGGTCATCTTGTGGTCAGTCGGTCAGTTGCTTGTTGCTAGGTCAGCCTGTGGACAGTTGGTCAGTTTCTGGTTGCTAGATCAGACTGTGGTCAGTTATTCAGTTTATGGTTTCTAGATCAGACTGTGTTCAGTTGGCCAGTTTCTGGTTCTAGGTCAGATTGTGGTCAGTTGGTCAGTTTTATGTTGCCTTGGTCAGATTGTGGTCAGTTGGTCAGTTTCTAGTTCCGAGGTCAGACTGTAGTCAGTTGGTCAGTTTCTGGTTCCAAGGTCAGACTGTGGTCAGTTCGTCAGTTTCTGGTTTCGAGTTAAGAATGTGGTCAGTTCGTCAGTTTCTGGTTTCGAGGTCAGACTTTGGTCATTTGGTCAGTTTCTGGTGCCGAGGTCAGACTGTGGTCAGTTGATCAATTTCTGGTTTCTAGGTCAGACTGTGGTCAGTTGGTCAGTGTCATGTTGCCTCGGTCAGACTGTGGTCAGTTGGTCAGTTTCTGGTTCCGAGGTCAGACTGTGGTCAGTTGGTCAGTTTCTGGTTCCAAGGTCAGACTGTGGTCAGTTGGTCAGTTTCTGGTTTCTAGGTCAGACTGTGGTCCGTTGGACTATTTCTTGTTTCTAGGTCAGACTGTGGTCAGTTGGTCAGTTTCTGTTTTTAGGTCAGACTGAGGTGAGATGGTCAGTTTCTGGTTTCGAGGTCAGACTGTGGTCAGTTGGTCAGTTTCTGGTTTCGAGGTCAGACTGTGGTCAGTTGGTCAATTTCTGGTTTCTAGGTCGGACTGTGGTCAGTTGGTCAGTTTCTGGTATCTCGGTCAGATTTTGGTGAGTTGGTCATTTTCTTGTTTCTACGTCAGACTTTGGTCAGTTGGTCAGATACTGGTCGATAGGTCAGAATGTGGTCTGTTGGACAGTTTGTGGTTGCAATGTCAGACGGTGGTCATTTGGTCAGTTTCTGGTTTCTAGTTCAGACTGTGGTCAGTTGGTCAGTTTCTGTTTTTATGTCAGACTGAGGTCAGGCGGTCAGTTTCTGGTTTCTAGGTCAGAATGTGGTCCGTTGATCAGTTTCTGGTTTCGAGTTAAGAATGTTTTCAGTTGGTCAGTTTCTGGTTTCTAGGTCAGACTGTGGTCAGACTGTGGTCAGTAGGTCAGTTTCTGGTTGTCTAGGCCTCTTTCTCTGGTCAGTTTTTTTTACTTTTTGGTTGCTAGGACATCCTGTGGTCAGTTGGTCAATTGCTTGTTGCTCGATCAGACTGTGGTCAGTTGGTCAGTTTCTGGTTTCGAGGTCAGAGTGTGGTCAGTTTGTCAATTTCTGGTTTCTAGGTCAGACTGTGGTCAGTTGGTCATTTTCTGTTTTCTTGGTCAGACTGTGGTCAGTTGGTCAATTGCTGGATTCTATGTCAGACTTTGGTCATTTGGTCAGATACTGGTCGCAAGGTCAAAATGTGGCCTGTTGGACAGTTTGTGGTTGCTAGGTCAGACTGTGGTCATTTGGTCAGTTCCTGGTTTCGAGGTCAGACTGTGGCCAGTTGTTCAGTTTCGCGTTGTCTTGGTCAGTTGGTCAGTTTCATGTTGTCTCGGTCAGACTGTGGACATTTGGTCAGTTTCTGGTTTCTAGGTCATACTGTGATCAGACTGTGGTCAGTAGGTCAGTTTCTGGTTTCTCGGTCAGACTGTGGTCAGTTGGTCAGTTTCTGGTTGTCTAGGTCTGTTTCTCTGGTCAGTTTTTTTTTACCTTTTGGTTGCTAGGTCATCCTGTGTTCAGTTGGTCAATTGATTGTTGCTCGATCAGACTGTGGTCAGTTGGTCAGTTTCTGGTTTCGAGGTCAGACTGTGGTCAGTTTGTCAATTTCTGGTTTCTAGGTCAGACTGTGGTCAGTTGGTCATTTTCTGTTTTCTTGGTCAGACTGTGGTCAGTAGGTCAATTGCTGGTTTCTATGTCAGACTTTGGTCATTTGGTCAGATACTGGTCGCAATGTCAAAATGTGGCCTGTTGGACAGTTTGTGGTTGCTAGGTCAGACTGTGGTCATTTGGTCAGTTCCTGGTTTCGAGGTCAGACTGTGGCCAGTTGTTCAGTTTCGCGTTGTCTTGGTCAGTTGGTCAGTTTCATGTTGTCTCGGTCAGACTGTGGACATTTGGTCAGTTTCTGGTTTCTAGGTCATACTGTGATCAGACTGTGGTCAGTAGGTCAGTTTCTGGTTTCTCGGTCAGACTGTGGTCAGTTGGTCAGTTTCTGGTTGTCTAGGTCTGTTTCTCTGGTCAGTTTTTTTTTACCTTTTGGTTGCTAGGTCATCCTGTGTTCAGTTGGTCAATTGATTGTTGCTCGATCAGACTGTGGTCAGTTGATCCGTTTCTGATTTCAAGGTCAGACTGTGGTCAGTTTATCAGTTTCCGGTTCCTCGGTCAGACTGTGCTCAGTTGGACAGTTTCTGGTTCCTAGCTTAGACTGTGGACAGTTGGTCATTTGCTGGTTCTATTTCAGACTGTGGTCAGTTGGTTAGGTGCTGGTTCTAGGTCAGGCTTTGGGCAATTGGTTGGGTTTTAGATGCAAGGTCACCTGTGGTCAGTTGGTCAGTTGCTGATTGTTAGATCAGTCTGTGTTCAGTTTGTTACTTTCTGGATTCTATTTCATTCTGTTGTCAATTGGTCATTTGCTGGTTTCTTGATCAGACTGTGTTCAGTTGGTCAGTTTCTGGTTTCTAGGTCAGCCTGTTGTCAGACTGTGGTCAGCTGGTCAGTTTCTGGTTTCTAGGTCAGACTATGGTCAGTTGGTCTGTTTCTGGTTGTCTAGTTCTGTTTCTCTGGACAGTTTGTTATTTCTAGTTTCTAGGTCAGACTGTGATCATTTGGTCAGTTTCCGGTTGTCTCGGTCACACTGTGGTCAGTTGGTCAGTTTCTTTTTGCTAGATCAGACTGTGGTCAGTTAGTAAATTGCTGCTCTACAAGTCAGACTGTGGTCAGTTTCTCAGTTTCTGGTTGTCTTGGTAAGACTGTGGTCATTTGGTCAGTTTCAGGTTGTCTCGGTCAGACTGTGGTCAGTTGGTAAGTTGCCGGTTGCTAGATCAGTCTCTGTTCAGTTTGTTACTTTTTGGTTGCGAGGTCATCCTGAGATCAATTGGTCAGTTGCTGGTTAATTGATCAGACTGTGGTCAGTTCCGTCAGTTCTGGTTTCTCGGACAGACTGTGGTCAGTTGTTCAGTTTCGGGTTTTCTCGGTCAGAATGTGATCAGTTGGTCAGTTTCTGGTTGTCTCGGTCAGACTCTGGTCAGTTGGTCAGTTTCTGTTTTCTAGGTCAGATTGAAATCAGTTGGTCAGTTTCTGGTTCCTAATATATACTGTGATCAGTTGGTCAATTACGGTTTCTAGCTCAGACAGTGGTCAGTTGGTCAGTATCAGGTTTCGAAGTCTGATTGTGGTCAGTTGCTCAGTTTCTCGTTTCTAGGTCACACTGTGGTCAGTTGCTATGTTTCGCGTTTTCTCAGTCAGATTTTGGTCAGTTGGTCAGTTTCTGGTGTCTAGGTCAGACTGTGGTCAGTTGGTCAGTTTCGGATTGTCTCGTTCAGATTGTGGTCAGTTGGACAGTTTCTGGTTGCTAGGTCAGACTGTGGTCATTTGGACAGTTTCTGGTTTCGAGGTCAGATTGTGGTCAGTTGCTTAGTTTCTCGTTTCTTCGTCAGACTGTGCTCATTTAATCAGTTTCGTGTTGTCTTGGTCAGTTGGTCTGTTTCATGTTGTCTCGGTCAGACTGTGGGCAGTGGTCAGTTTCTGGTTTCTAGGTCAGACTGTGGTCAGACTGTGGTCAGTTGGTCAGTTTCTGGTTTCTAAATCAGACTGTGGTCAGTTGGTCAGTTTCCGTTTTCTAGGTCAGACTGTGGTCAGTTGGTCAGTTTCAGGTTTCTAGGTCAGACTGTGTTCAGTTGGTCAGTTTCGGATTGTCTCGTTCAGATTGTGGTCAGTTGGACAGTTTCTGGTTTCTAGATCAGGCTGTGGTGAGTTGGTCAGTTTCTGGTTTCTAGGTCAGACTGTGGTCAGTTCGTGAGTTTCATGTTGCCTTGGTCAGACTGTGTTCAGTTGGTCAGTTTCTGGTTTCTAGGTCAGTCTGTGGTCAGTTGGCCAGTTTCTTTTTCCTCGGTCAGACTGTGGTCAGTTGGTCAGTTTCTGGTTTCTAGTTCAGAATGTGTTCAGTTGGTCAGTTTCTGGTTTTTATGTCAGACTGTGATCAGTTGGTCAGTTTCTGTTTTCTCGGTCAGACTGAGGTCAGTTGGTCAGTTTCTGGTTTCTAGGTCAGACTGTGTTCAGTTTGTCAGTTTTTGGTTGCTCGATCAGACAGTGGTCAGTTGGTCAGTTTCTGTTTTCTAGATCGGACTGTGTTCAGTTGATCAGTTTCTGGATTCTAGGTCAGACTGTGTTCAGTTGGTCAGTTTCGGATTGTCTCGGTCAGCTTGTGGTTAGTTGGACAGTTTCTGGTTTCTAGATCAGACTGTGGTCAGTTGGTCAGTTTCTGGTTTCTAGGTCAGACTGTGGTCTGTTGGTCAGTTTATGCATTCTAGATCAGACTGTGATCAGTTGGTCAGTTTCTGGTTTCTAGTTCAGACTGTGGTCAGTTGGTCAGTTTCGGATTGTCTCGTTCAGATTGTGGTTAGTTGGACAGTTTATGGTTTCTAGATCAGGCTGTGGTGAGTTGGTCAGTTTCTGGTTTCTAGGTCAGACTGTGGTCAGTTCGTGAGTTTCATGTTGCCTTGGTCAGACTGTGTTCAGTTGGTCAGTTTCTGGTTTCTAGGTCAGTCTGAGGTCAGGTGGCCAGTTTCTTTTTCCTCGGTCAGACTGTGGTCAGTTGGTCAGTTTCTGGTTTCTAGTTCAGACTGTGTTCAGTTGGTCAGTTTCTGGTTTCTATGTCAGACTGTGATCAGTTGGTAAGTTTCTGTTTTCTCGGTCAGACTGTGGTCAGTTGGTCAGTTTCTGGTTTCTAGGTCAGACTGTGTTCAGTTTGTCAGTTTTTGGTTGCTAGATCAGACAGTGGACAGTTGGTCAGTTTCTGTTTTCTCGATCGGACTGTGTTAAGTTGATCAGTTTCTGGATTCTAGGTCAGACTGTGTTCAGTTGGTCAGTTTCGGATTGTCTCGGTCAGCTTGTGGTTAGTTGGACAGTTTCTGGTTTCTAGATCATACTGTGGTCAGTTGGTCAGTTTCTGGTTTCTAGGTCAGACTGTGGTCTGTTGGTCAGTTTCTGTTTTGTCGGTCAGACTGTGTGCAGTTGGTCAATTGCTGGTTTCTACGTCAGACTCTGGGCAGTGTTCAGTTTCTGATTACAGCAGGTGGTTAAGAAAGCAAATGGCATGTTGGCCTTCATAGCGAGGGGATTTGATTGCAGGGGCAGGGAGGTGTTGCTGCAGTTGTACAGGGCCTTGGTGAAGCCACACCTGGAGTATTGTGTACAGTTTTGGTCTCCTAATTTGAGGAAGGACATTCTTGCTATTGAGGGAGTGCAGCGAAGATTCACCAGACTGATTCCCGGGAAGGTGGGACTGACCTATCAAGAAAGACTGGATCAACTGGGCTTGTATTCACTGGAATTCAGAAGAGTGAGAGGGACCTCATAGAAACATTTAAAATTCTGACGGGTTTGGACAGTTTGGATGCAGGAAGAATGTTTCCAATGTTGGGGAAGTCCAGAACCAGAGGTCACAGTCTAAGGATAAGGGGTAAGCCATTTAGGACCGAGATAAGGAGAAACTTCTTCACCCAGAGAGTGGTGAACCTGTGGAATTCTCTACCTCAGAAAGTAGTTGAGGCCAATTCACTAAATATATTCAAAAGGGAGTTAGATGAAGTCCTTACAACTCGGGGGATCAAGGGGTATGGCGTGAAAGCAGGAAGGGGGTACTGAAGTTGGATGTTCAGCCATGAACTCATTGAATGGCGGTGCAGGCTATAAGGGCTGAATGGCCTGCTCCTGCACCTATTTTCTATGTTAATATGTTTTATTCTGGTTGTCTAGGTCTGTTTCTCTGGTCAGTTTTTAACATTTTGGTTGCTAGGTAATCCAGTGGTCAGTTGGTCAGTTTCTGGTTTCTAGATCAGAGTGTGGTCAGTTGGTCAGTTTCTGGTTTGTAGGTCAGACTGTGGTCAGTTGGTCAGTTTCATGGTACCTCGGTCAGACTGAGGTCAGTTGGTCAGTTTCTGGTTCCGAGGTCAGACTGTGGTCAGTTGGTCAGTTTCTGGTTCCAAGGTCAGACTGTGGTCAGTTGGTCAGTTTCTGGTTTCCAGGTCAGACTGTGGTCCGTTGGTTAATTTCTATTTTCTCGGTCAGACTGTGGTCAGTTGGTCAGTTTCTGTTTTTAAGTCAGACTGAGGTCAGATGGTCAGTTTCTGGTTTCTAGGTCAGAATGTGGTCAGTTCATCAGTTTCTGGTTTCGAGTTAAGCATGTGGTCAGTTCGTCAGTTTCTGGTTTCGAGGTCAGACTGTGGTCAGTTGGTCAGTTTCAGGTTTCGTGGTCAGACTGTGGGCAGTTGGTCAGTTTCATGTTGCCACGGTCAGACTGAGATCAGTTGGTCAGTTTCTGGTTCCGAGGTCAGACTGCGGTCAGTTGGTCAGTTTCTGGTTCCAAGGTCAGACTGTGGTCAGTTGGTCAGTTTCTGGTTTCTAGGTCAGACTGTGGTCAGTTGGACATTTTCTTTTTTCTTGGTCAGACTGTGGTCACTTGGTCAATTGCTGGTTTCTATGTCAGACTTTGGTCAGTTGGTCAGATACTGGTCGCAAGGTCAGAATGTGGCCTGTTGGACAGTTAGTGGTTGCTAGGTCAGACTGTGGTCATTTGGTCAGTTTCTGGTTTCGAGGTCAGACAGTGGTCAGTTGTTCAGTTTCTGGTTTCTTGGTCAGATTGTGGTCAGTTGGTCATTTGCTTCTTTCTACGTCAGACTTTGGTCAGTTGGTCAGATATTGGGCGCATGGTCAGAATGTGGCCTGTTGGACAGTTTGTGGTTGCTATGTCAGACTGTGGTCATTTGGTCAGATTCTGGTTTCGAGGTCAGACTGTGGTCAGTTGTTCAGTTTCTGGTTTCTAGGTCAGACTGTGGTTAGTTGTTCAGTTTCGCGTTGTCTTGGTCAGTTGGTCAGTTTCATGTTGTCTCGGTCAGACTGTGGTTATTTGGTCAGTTTCTGGTTTCGAGGTCAGACTGTGGTCAGTTGTTCAATTTCTGGTTTCTTGGTCAGATTGTGGTCAGTTGGTCATTTGCTTGTTTCTACGTCAGACTTTGGTTAGTTGGTCTGATACTGGTCGCTCGGTCAGAATGTGGTCTGTTGGACAGTTTGTGGTTGCAAGGTCAGACGGTGGTCATTTGGTCAGTTTCTGGTTTCTAGGTCAGACTTGTGGTCATTCGGTCAGTTTCGGGTTCCAAGGTCAGACTGTGGTCAGTTGTTCAGTTTTTTTTTCTAGGTCAGACTGTGGTCCATTGGTCAGTTTCTGGTTTCTAGGTCAGACTGTGGTCAGTTGGTCAGTTTCTGTTTTTATGTCAGACTGAGGTCAGATGGTCAGTTTTTGGTTTATAGGTCAGAATGTGGTCAGTTGGTCAGTTTCTGGTTATCTAGGTCTGTTTCTCTGGTTCGTTTTTTTTACTTTTTGGTTGCTAGGACATCCTGTGGTCAGTTGGTCAATTGCTTGTTGCTCGATCAGACTGTATTCAGTTGGTCAGTTTCTGGTTTCGAGGTCAGACTGTGGTCATTTGGTCAATATCTGGTTTCTAGGTCAGACTGTGTTCAGTTGGTCATTTTCTGATTACTTGGTCAGACTGTGGTCAGTTGATCAATTGCTGGTTTCTATGTCAGACTTTGGTCAGTTGGTCAGATACTGGACGCAAGGTCAGAATGTGGCCTGTTGGACAGTTTGTGGTTGCTAGGTCAGACTGTGGTCATTTGGTCAGATTCTGGTTTCGAGGTCAGACTGTGGTCAGTTGTTCAGTTTCTGGTTTCTAGGTCAGACTGTGGTCAGTTGTTCAGTTGCGGGTTGTATTGGTCAGTTGGTCAGTTTCATGTTGTCTCGGTCAGACTTTGGACATTTGGTCAGTTTCTGGTTTCTAGGTCAGACTGTGGTCAGTTGTTCAGTTTCTGGTTTCTTGGTCAGATTGTGGTCAGTTTGTCATTTGCTTGTTTCTATCTCAGACTTTGGTCAGTTGGTCAGATACTGGTCGCTAGGTCAGAATGTGGTCTGTTGGATAGTTTGTGGTTGCAAGGTCAGACTGTGGTCATTTGGTCAGATTCTGGTTTCGAGGTCAGACTGTGGTCAGTTGTTCAGTTTCTGGTTTCTAGGTCAGACTGTGGTTAGTTGTTCAGTTTCGCGTTGTCTTGGTCAGTTGGTCAGTTTCATGTTGTCTCGGTCAGACTGTGGTTATTTGGTCAGTTTCTGGTTTCGAGGTCAGACTGTGGTCAGTTGTTCAATTTCTGGTTTCTTGGTCAGATTGTGGTCAGTTGGTCATTTGCTTGTTTCTACGTCAGACTTTCGTTAGTTGGTCTGATACTGGTCACTAGGTCAGAATGTGGTCTGTTGGACAGTTTGTGGTTGCAAGGTCAGACGGTGCTCATTTGGTCAGTTTCTGGTTTCTAGGTCAGACTTGTGGTCATTCGGTCAGTTTCGGGTCCAAGGTCAGACTGTGGTCAGTTGTTCAGTTTCTTTTTTCTAGGTCAGACTGTGGTCCATTGGTCAGTTTCTGGTTTCTAGGTCAGACTGTGGTCAGTTGGTCAGTTTCTGTTTTTATGTCAGACTGAGGTCAGATGGTCAGTTTCTGGTTTATAGGTCAGAATGTGGTCAGTTGGTCAGTTTCTGGTTTCGAGGTCAGACTGTGGTCAGTTCTTCAGTTTCTGGTTATCTAGGTCTGTTTCTCTGGTCATTTTTTTTTACTTTTTGGTTGCTAGGACATCCTGTGGTCAGTTTGTCAATTGCTTGTTGCTCGATCAGACTGTATTCAGTTGGTCAGTTTCTGGTTTCGAGGTCAGACTTTGGTCAGTTGGTCAATATCTGGTTTCTAGGTCAGACTGTGTTCAGTTGGTCATTTTCTGATTACTTGGTCAGACTGTGGTCAGTTGATCAATTGCTGGTTTCTATGTCAGACTTTGGTCAGTTGGTCAGATACAGGACGCAAGGTCAGAATGTGGCCTGTTGGACAGTTTGTGGTTGCTAGGTCAGACTGTGGTCATTTGGTCAGATTCTGGTTTCAAGGTCAGACTCTGGTCAGTTGTTCAGTTTCTGCTTTCTAGGTCAGACTGTGGTCAGTTGTTCAGTTGCGGGTTGTATTGGTCAGTTGGTCAGTTTCTGGTTTCGATGTCAGACTGTGGTCAGTTGTTCAGTTTCTGTTTTCTAGGTCAGACTGTGGTCAGTTGTTCAGTTTCTAGTTATCAAGGTCTGTTTCTCTGGTCAGTTTTTTTTACTTTTTGGTTGCTAGGACATCCTGTGGTCACTTGGTCAATTGCTTGTTGCTCGATCAGACTGTGGTCAGTTGGTCAGTTTCATGTTGTCTCGGTCAGACTGTGGTCATTTGGTCAGTTTCTGGTTTCGAGGTCAGACTGTGTTCAGTTGTTCAGTTTCTGGATTCTTGGTCAGATTGTGGTCAGTTGGTCATTTGCTTGTTTCTACGTCAGACTTTGGTCACTTGATCAGATACTGGTCGCTAGGTCAGAATGTGGTCTGTTGGACAGTTTGTGGTTGCAAGGTCAGACGGTGGTCATTTGGCCAGTTTCTGGTTTCTAGGTCAGACTTGTGGTCATTCGGTCAGTTTTGGGTTCCAAGGTCAGATTGTGGTCAGTTGTTCAGTTTCTTTTTTCTAGGTCAGACTGTGGTCCATTGGTCAGTTTCTGGTTTCTCGGTCAGACTGTGGTCAGTTGGTCAGTTTCTGTTTTTATGTCAGACTGAGGTCAGATGGTCAGTTTCTGGATCATAGGTCAGAATGTGGTCAGTTGGTCAGTTTCTGGTTTCGAGGTCAGTCTGTGGTCAGTTGTTCAGTTTCTGGTTTCTAGGTCAGACTGTGGTCAGTTCTTCAGTTTCTGGTTATCTAGGTCTGTTTCTCTGGTCAGTTTTTTTTACTTTTTGGTTGCTAGGACATCCTGTGGTCAGTTGGTCAATTGCTTGTTGCTCGATCAGACAGTATTCAGTTGGTCAGTTTCTGGTTTCGAGGTCAGACTGTGGTCAGTTGGTCAATATCTGGTTTCTATGTCAGACTGTGTTCAGTTGGTCATTTTCTGATTACTTGGTCAGACTGTGGTCAGTTGATCAATTGCTGGTTTCTATGTCAGACTTTGGTCAGTTGGTCAGATACTGGACGCAAGGTCAGAATGTGGCCTGTTGGACAGTTTGCGGTTGCTAGGTAAGACTGTGGTCATTTGGTCAGATTCTGGTTTCGAGGTCAGACTGAGATCAGACGGTCAGTTTCTGGTTTCTAGGTCAGAATGTGGTCAGTTGGTCAGTTTCTGGTTTCGAGGTCAGACTGTGGTCAGTTGTTCAGTTTCTGGTTTCTATGTCAGACTATGGTCAGTTGTTCAGTTTCTGGTTGTCTAGGTCTGTTTCTCTGGTCAGTTTTTTGAACTTTTTGGTTGCTAGGACATCCTGTGGTCAGTTGGTCAATTGCTTGTTGCTCGATCAGACTGTGGTCAGTTGGTCAGTTTCTGGTTCCGAGGTCAGACTGTGGTCAGTTGGTCAATTTCTGGTTTCTCGGTCAGACTGTGGTCAGTTGGTCATTTTCTGTTTTCTTGTTCAGACTGTGGTCAGTTGGTCAATTGCTGGTTTCTATGTCAGACTTTGGTCAGTTGGTCAGATATTGGTCGCAAGGTCAGAATGTGGCCTGTTGGACAGTTTGTGGTTGCTAGGTCAGACTGTGGTCATTTGGTCAGTTTCTGGTTTCGAGGTCAGACTCTGGTCAGTAGTTCCGTTTCTGGTTTCTAGGTCAGACTGTGGTCAGTTGTTCAGTTTCGCGTTGTCTTGGTCAGTTAGTCAGTTTCATGTTGTCTCGGTCAGACTGTGGACATTTGGTCAGTTTCTGGTTTCTAGGTCATACAGTGATCAGACTGTGGTCAGTAGGACAGTTTCTGGTTTCTCGGTCAGACTGTGGTCAGTTGGTCAGTTTCTGGTTGTCTAGGTCTGTTTCTCTGGTCAGTTTTTTGAACTTTTTGGTTGCTAGGTCATCCTATGTTCAGTTGGTCAATTGATTGTTGCTCGATCAGACTGTGGTCAGTTGATCAGTTTCTGATTTTAAGGTCAGACTGTGGTCAGTTTATCAGTTTCTGGTTTCTACGTCAGACTGTGATCATTTGGTCTGTTTCGGGTTCCTAGGCTGGAATGTGCTCAGTTGGTCAGTTTCTGGTGTCTAGATCAGACTGTGTCAGTTACTGGTTGCTTGGTTAGACTGTGCTCAGTTGGTCAGTTTCTGGTTTCGAGGTCAGACTGTGGTCAGTTGGTCAATTTCTGGTATCTAGGTCAGACTGTGGTCAGTTGGTCATTTTCTGTTTTCTTGATCAGACTGTGGTCAGTTGGTCAATTGCTGATTTCTATGTCAGACTTTGGTCAGTTGGTCAGATACTGATCGCAAGGTCAGAATGTGGCCTGTTGGACAGTTTGTGGTTGCTAGTTCAGACTGTGGTCATTTGGTCAGTTTCTAGTTTCGAGGTCAGACTGTGGTCAGTAGTTCAGTTTCTGGTTTCTAGGTCAGACTGTGGTCAGTTGTTCAGTTTCGCATTGTCTTGGTCAGTTAGTCAGTTTCATGTGGTCTCGGTCAGACTGTGGACATTTGGTCAGTTTCTGGATTCTAGGTCATAATCTGATCAGACTGTGGTCAGTAGGTCAGTTTCTGGTTTCTCGGTCAGACTGTGGTCACTTGGTCAGTTTCTGTTTGTCTAGGTCTGTTTCTCTGGTCAGTTTTTTTTAACTTTTTGGTTGCTAGGTCAGCCTGTGTTCAGTTGGTCAATTGATTGTTGCTCGATCAGACTGTGGTCAGTTGATCAGTTTCTGATTTCAAGGTCAGACTGTGGTCAGTTTATCAGTTTCTGGTTTCTACGTCAGACTGTGGTCAGTTGGTCAGTTTCGGGTTGTCACAGTCAGACTTCGGTCATTTGGTCTGTTTCGGGTTCCTAGGCCGGAATGTGGTCAGTTGGTCAGTTCCTGGTGTCTCGATCAGACTGTGTCAGTTACTGGTTGCTTGGTTAGACTGTGCTCAGTTGGTCAGTTTCTGGTTCCTAGGTCAGACTGTGCTCAGTTGGACAGTTTCTGGTTACTAGCTCAGACTGTGGACAGTTAGTCATTTGCTGGTTCTATTTCAGACTGTGGTCAGTTGGTTAGGTGCTGGTTCTAGGTCAGGCTTTGGGCAATTGGTTGGTTTTTAGATGCAAGGTCACCTGTGGTCAGTTGGTCAGTTGCTGATTGTTAGATCAGTCTGTGTTCAGTTTGTTACTTTCTGGATTCTATTTCATTCTGTGGTCAATTGGTCATTTGCTGGTTTCTTGATCAGACTGTGTTCAGTTGGTCAGTTTCTGGTTTCTAGGTCAGCCTGTGGTCAGACTGTGGTCAGCTGGTCAGTTTCTGGTTTCCAGGTCAGACTATGGTCAGTTGGTCTGTTTCTGGTTGTCTAGTTCTGTTTCTCTGGACAGTTTGTTATTTCTGGTTTCTAGGTCAGACTGTGGTCATTTGGTCAGTTTCCGGTTGTCTCGGTATCACTGTGGTCAGTTGGTCAGTTTCTGGTTGCTAGATCAGACTGTGGTCAGTTAGTCAATTTCTGCTATACAAGTCAGACTGCGGTCAGTTTCTCAGTTTCTGTTTGTCTTGGTAAGACTGTGGTCAGTTGGTCAGTTTCAGGTTGTCTCGGTCAGACTGTGGTCAGTTGGTAAGTTGCCGGTTGCTAGATCAGTCTCTGTTCAGTTTGTTACTTTTTGGTTGCGAGGTCATCCTGAGATCAATTGGTCAGTTGCTGGTTACTTGATCAGACTGTGGTCGGTTCCGTCAGTTCTGGTTTCTCGGTCAGACTGTGGTCAGTTGTTCAGTTTCGGGTTGTCTCGGTCAGAATGTGGTCAGTTGGTCAGTTTCTGGTTGTCTCGGTCAGACTCTGGTCAGTTGGTCAGTTTCTGTTTTCTAGGTCAGACTGAAGTCAGTTGGTCAGTTTCTGGTTCCTAATTTATACTGTGATCAGTTGGTCAATTACGGTTTCTAGCTCAGACTGTGGTCAGTTGGTCAATATCAGGTTTCGAGGTCAGACTGTGGTCAGTTGCTCAGTTTCTCGTTTCTAGGTCACACTGTGGTCAGTTGCTATGTTTCGCGTTTTATCAGTCAGATTTTGGTCAGTTGGTCAGTTTCTGGTTTCTAGGTCAGACTGTGGTCAGTTGGTCAGTTTATGCATTCTAGATCAGACTGTGGTGAGTTGGTCAGTTTCTGGTTTCTAGGTCAGACTGTGGTCAGTTCGTGAGTTTCATGTTGCCTTGGTCAGACTGTGTTCAGTTGGTCAGTTTCTGGTTTCTAGGTCAGTCTGTGGTCAGTTGGCCAGTTTCTTTTTCCTCGGTCAGACTGTGGTCAGTTGGTCAGTTTCTGGCTTCTAGTTCAGACTGTGTTCAGTTGGTCAGTTTCTGGTTTCTATGTCAGACTGTGATTAGTTGGTCAGTTTCTGTTTTCTCGGTCAGACTGTGGTCAGTTGGTCAGTTTCTGGTTTCTAGGTCAGACTGTGTTCAGTTTGTCAGTTTTTGGTTGCTAGATCAGACAGTGGTCAGTTGGTCTGTTTCTGTTTTCTAGATTGCACTGTGTTCAGTTGATCAGTTTCTGGTTTCTAGGTCAGACTGTGGTCAGTTGGTCAGTTTCTGATTGTCTCGGTCAGCTTGTGGTTAGTTGGACAGTTTCTGGTTTCTAGATCAGACTGTGGTCAGTTGGTCAGTTTCTTGGATTCTAGGTCAGACTGTGGTCTGTTGGTCAGTTTCTGTTTTGTCGGTCAGACTGTGGTCAGTTGGTCAGTTTCTGGTTGCTAGATCAGACTGTGGTCAGTTGGTCAGTTTCTGGTTTCTAGATCAGACTGTGGTCAGTTGGTCAGTTTCTGGTTTCTAGGTCAGACTGTGGTCAGTTGGTCAGTTTCGGATTGTCTCGTTCAGATTGTGGTCAGTTGGACAGTTTCTGTTTTCTAGGTCAGACTGTGGTCATATGGTCAGTTTCTGGTTTCCAGGTCAGACTGTGGTCAGTTGATCAGTTTCTGGATTCTTGGGCAGATTGTGGTCAGTTGGTCATTTGCTTCTTTCTACGTCAGACTTTGGGTAGTTGGTCAGATACTGGTCGCTAGGTCAGAATGTGGTCTGTTGGACAGTTTGTGGTTGCAAGGTCAGACGGTGGTCATTTGGTCAGTTTCTGGTTTCTAGGTCAGACTTGTGGTCAGTCGGTCAGTTTCGGGTTCTAAGGTCAGACTGTGGTCAGTTGGTCAGTTTCTTTTTTCTAGGTCAGACTGTGGTCCATTGGTCAATTTCTGGTTTCTAGTTCAGAGTGTGGTCAGTTGGTCAGTTTCTGTTTTTATGTCAGACTGAGGTCAGACGGTCAGTTTCTGGTTTCAAGGTCAGAATGTGGTCAGTTGGTCAGTTTCTGGTTTCGAGGTCAGATTGTGGTCAGTTGTTCAGTTTCTGGTTTCTAGGTCAGACTGTGGTCAGTTGTTCAGTTTCGGGTTGTCTTGGTCAGTTGGTCAGTTTCATGTTGTCTCGGTCAGACTTTGGACATTTGGTCAGTTTCTGGTTTCTAGGTCAGACTGTGTTCAGACTGTGGTCAGTAGGTCAGTTTCTGGTTTCTCGGTCTGACTGTGGTCAGTTGTTCAGTTTCTGGTTGTCTAGGTCTGTTTCTCTGCTCAGTTTTGTTTACTTTTTGGTTGCTAGGTCATCCTGTGGTCAGTTGGTCAATTGCTTGTTGCTCGATCAGACTGTGGTCAGTTGGTCAGTTTCTGGTTTCAAGGTCAGACTGTGGTCAATTGATCAATTGCTGGTTTCTATGTCAGACTTTGGTCAGTTGGTCAGATACTGGGCGCAAGGTCAGAATGTGCCCTGTTGGACAGTTTGTGGTTGCTAGGTCAGACTGTGGTCATTTGGTCAGATTCTGGTTTCGAGGTCAGACTGTGGTCAATTGTTCAGTTTCTGGTTTCTAGGTCAGACTGTGGTTAGTTGTTCAGTTTCGCGTTGTCTTGGTCAGTTGGTCAGTTTCATGTTGTCTCGGTCAGACTGTGGTCATTTGGTCAGTTTCTGGTTTCTCGGTCAGACTGTGGTCAGTTGTTCAGTTTCTGGTTGTCTAGGTCTGTTTCTTGGTCAGTTTTTTTTTACTTTTTGGTTGCTAGGTCATCCTGTGGTCAGTTGGTCAGTTTCTGCTTTCGAGGTCAGACTGTGGTCATTTGGTCAATTTCTGGTTTCTAGATCGGACTGTGTTCAGTTGATCAGTTTCTGGTTTCTAGGTCAGACTGTGTTCAGTTGGTCAGTTTCGGATTGTCTCTGTCAGCTTGTGGTTAGTTGGACAGTTTCTGGTTTCTAGATCAGACTGTGGTCAGTTGGTCAGTTTCTGGTTTCTAGGTCAGACTGTGGTCTGTTGGTCAGTTTCTGTTTTGTCGGTCAGACTGTTGTCAGTTGGTCAGTTTCTGGTTACTAATTCAGACTGTGGTCAGTTGCTCAGTTTCTCGTTTCTAGGTCACACTGTGGTCAGTTGGTATGTTTCGCGTTTTATCAGTCAGATTTTGGTCAGTTGGTCAGTTTCTGGTTTCTAGGTCAGACTGTGGTCAGTTGGTCAGTTTATGCATTCTAGATCAGACTGTGGTGAGTTGGTCAGTTTCTGGTTTCTAGGTCAGACTGTGGTCAGTTCGTGAGTTTCATGTTGCCTTGGTCACACTGTGTTCAGTTGGTCAGTTTCTGGTTTCTACGTCAGTCTGTGGTCAGTTGGCCAGTTTCTTTTTCCTCGGTCAGACTGTGGTCAGTTGGTCAGTTTCTGGCTTCTAGTTCAGACTGTGTTCAGTTGGTCAGTTTGTGGTTTCTATGTCAGACTGTGATCAGTTGGTCAGTTTCTGTTTTCTCGGTCAGACTGTGGTCAGTTGGTCAGTTTCTGGTTTCTAGGTCAGACTGTGGTCAGTTGGTCAGTTTCTTTTTTCTAGGTCAGACTGTGGTCCATTGGTCAGTTTCTGGTTTCTAGGTCAGACTGTGGTCCGTTGGTCAGTTTCTGTTTTTATGTCAGACTGAGGTCAGACGTTCAGTTTCTGGTTTCTAGGTCAGAATGTGGTCAGTTGGTCAGTTTCTGGTTTCGAGTTAAGAATGTTTTCAGTTGGTCAGTTTCTGGTTTCGAGGTTAGACTGTTGTCAGTTGATCAGTTTCTGGTTTTGAGGTCAGACTGTGGTCAGTTGTTCAGTTTCTGGTTTCTAGGTCAGACTGTGGTCAGTTGGTCAGTTTCAGGTTTCTAGGTTAGACTGTGTTCAGTTGGTCAATTGCTGGTTTCTCTGTCAGACTGTGGTCAGTTAGTCAAATACTGGTTGCTAGGTCAGAATGTGGCCTGTTGGACAATTTGTGGTTGCTAGGTCAGACTGTGGTAATTTGGTCAGTTTCTGGTTTCGAGGTCAGATTGTGGTCAGTTGCTCAGTTTATGGGTTCTAGGTCAGACTGTGTTCAGTTGATCAGTTCCTGCTTTCACAGTCAGAATGTGGTGAGTTGGTCAATTTCGGGCTGTCTCGTTCAGACTGTGGACTTTTGGTCAGTTTCTGGTTGTCTCGGTCAGACTCTGGTCAGTTGGTCAGTTTCTGGTTTCTAGGTTAGACTGACGTCAGTTGGTCCGTTTCTGGTTCATAATTCAGATTGTGATAGTTGGACAATTAGGGGTTCTAGCTCAGACTGTGGTCAGTTGGTCAGTTTCTGGTTTCTATGTCAGACTGTGGTCAGTTGGTCAGTTTATTCTTTCTAGATCTGACTGTGGTCAGTTGGTCAGTTTCTGGTTTCTAGGTCAGACTGTGTTCAGTTGGTCAGTTTCGGATTGTCTCGTTCAGATTGTGGTCAGTTGGACAGTTTCTGTTTTCTAGGTCAGACTGTGGTCAGTTGGTCAGCTTCTGGTTTCTAGGTCTTAGAGTGGTCATTTGGTAATTTTCTGTTTTCTTGTTCAGACTGTGTTCAGTTGGTCAATTGCTGGATTCTACGTCAGAACTTGGTCAGTTGGCAGATAATGGTCGCAAGGTCAGAATGTGGCCTGTTGGGCAGTTTGTAGTTGCTAGGTCAGACTGTGGTCATTTGGTCAATTGCTTGTTGCTCGATCAGACTGTGGTCAGTTGATCAGTTTCTGGTTTCGAGGTCAGACTGTGGTCAGTTGGTCAATTGCTTGTTGCTCGATCAGACTGTGGTCAGTTGATCAGTTTCTGGTTTCGAGGTCAGACTGTGGTCAGTTGGTCAATTTCTGGTTTCTAGGTCAGACTGTGGTCAGTTGGTCATTTTCTGTTTTCTTGGTCAGACTGTGGTCAGTTGGTCAATTGCTGGTTGTCTAGGTCAGTTTCTCTGGACAGTTTGTTTTACTTTTTTTTGCAAGGTCATCCTGTGGTCAGTTGGTCAATTGTTTGTTGCTCGATCAGACTGTGGTCAGTTGATCAGTTTCTGGTTTAGAGGTCAGACTGTGCTCTGTTGGTCAATTTCTGGTTTCTAGGTCAGACTGTGGTCAGTTGGTCAATTGCTGGTTTCTATGTCAGACTTTGGTCAGTTGGTCGGATACTGGTCGCAATGTCAGAATGTGGCCTGTTGGACAGTTTGTGGTTGCTAGGTCAGACTCTCGTCCGTTAGTCAGATACTGGTTGCTAGGTCAGAATGTGGACTGTTGGACAGTTTGTGGTTGCTAGGTCAGACTGTGGTCATTTGGACAGTTTCTGGTTTCGAGGTCAGATTGTGGTCAGTTGCATAGTTTCTCGTTTCTTCGTCAGACTGTGGTGATTTAGCCAGTTTCGTGTTGTCTTGTCAGTTGGTCTGTTTCATGTTGTCTCGGTCAGACTGTGGGCAGTGGTCAGTTTCTGGTTTCTAGGTCAGACTGTGGTCAGACTGTGATCAGTTGGTCAGTTTCTGGTTTCTAAATCAGACTGTGGTCAGTTGGTCAGTTTCAGGTTTCTAGGTCAGACTGTGTTCAGTTGGTCAATTGCTGGTTTCTACGTCAGACTGTGGGCAGTGGTCAGTTTCGGGTTACAGCAGGTGGTTAAGAAAGCAAATGGCATGTTGGCCTTCATAGCGAGGGGATTTGATTACAGGGGCAGGGAGTTGCTGCTACAGTTGTACAGGGCCTTGGTGAGGCCACACCTGGAGTATTGTGTACAGTTTTGGTCTCCTATCTTGAGGAAGGACATTCTTGCTATTGAGGGAGTGCAGCGAAGATTCACCAGACTGATTCCCGGGATGGTGGGACTGACCTATCAAGAAAGACTGGATCAACTGGGCTTGTATTCACTGGAGTTCAGAAGAGTGAGAGGGGACCTCATAGAAACATTTAAAATTCTGACGGGTTTGGACAGGTTGGATGCAGGAAGAATGTTCCCAATGTTGGGGAAGTCCAGAACCAGAGGTCACAGTCTAAGAATAAGGGGTAAGCCATTTAGGACCGAGATAAGGAGAAACTTCTTCACCCAGAGAGTAGTGAACCTGTGGAATTCTCTACCACAGAAAGTAGTTGAGGCCAATTCACTAAATATATTCATAGATGAAGTCCTTACAACTCGGGGGATCAAGGGGTATGGCGTGAAAGCAGGAAGGGGGTACTGAAGTTGCATGTTCAGCCTTGAACTCATTGAATGGCGGTGCAGGCTCCTGCACCTATTTTCTATGTTTCTGTGCTTTTTTCTGGTTGTCAAGGTCTGTTTCTCTGGTCAGATTTTTACATTTTGGTTGCCAGGTAAACCTGTGGTCAGTTGGTCAGTTTCTGGTTTCTAGATCAGAGTGTGGTCAGTTGGTCAGTTTCTGGTTTGTAGGTCAGACTGTGGTCAGTTGGTCAGTTTCATGTTGCCTCGGTCAGACTGAGGTCAGTTGGTCAGTTTCTGGTTCCGAGGTCAGACTGTGGTCAGTTGGTCAGTTTCTGGTTCCAAGGTCAGACGGTGGTCAGTTGGTCAGTTTCTGGTTTCCAGGTCAGACTGTGGTCCGTTGGTTAATTTCTAGTTTCTCAGTCAGACTGTGGTCAGTTGGTCAGTTTCTGTTTTTAAGTCAGACTGAGGTCAGATGGTCAGTTTCTGGTTTCTAGGTCAGAATATGGTCAGTTCATCAGTTTCTGGTTTCGAGTTAAGCATGTGGTCAGTTCGTCAGTTTCTGGTTTCGAGGTCAGACTGCGGTCAGTTGGTCAGTTTCAGGTTTCGAGGTCAGACTGTGGTCAGTTGGTCAGTTTCATGTTCCCTCGGTCAGACTGAGGTCAGTTGGTCAGTTTCTGGTTCCGAGGTCAAACTGTGGTCAGTTGGTCAGTTTCTGGTTCCAAGGTCAGACTGTGGTCAGTTGGTCAGTTTCTGGTATCCAGGTCAGACTGTGGTCCGTTGGTTAATTTCTAGTTTCTCGGTCAGACTGTGGTCAGTTGGTCAGTTTCTGTTTTTAAGTCAGACTGAGGTCAGATGGTCAGTTTCTGGTGTCTAGGTCAGAATGTGGTCAGTTCATCAGTTTCTGGTTTCGAGTTAAGCATGTGTTCAGTTCGTCAGTTTCTGGTTTCGAGGTCAGACTGTGGTCAGTTGGTCAGTTTCAGGTTTCGAGGTCAGACTGTGGTCAGTTGGTCAATTTCTGGTTTCTAGGTCAGACTTTGGTCAGTTGGTCAGATACTGGTCGCAAGGTCAGAATGTGGTCTGTTGGACAGTTTGTGGTTCCAAGGTCAGACGGTGATCATTTGGTCAATTTCTGGTTTAAAGGTCAGACTGTGGTCAGTTGGTTAGTTTCGGGTTCCAAGGTCAGACTTTGGTCAGTTGGTCAGATTCTTTTTTCTAGGTCAGACTGTGGTCCATTGGTCAGTTTCTGGTTTCTAGGTCAGACTGTGGTCAGTTGGTCAGTTTCTGTTTTTATGTCAGACTGAGGTCAGACGGTCAGTTTCTGGTTTCTAGGTCAGAATGTGGTCAGTTGGTCAGTTTCTGGTTTCGAGTTAAGAATGTTTTCAGTTGGTCAGTTTCTGGTTTCGAGGTCAGACTGTTGTCAGTTGATCAGTTTCTGGTTTTGAGGTCAGACTGTGGTCAGTTGTTCAGTTTCTGGTTTCTAGGTCAGACTGTGGTCAGTTGGTCAGTTTCAGGTTTCTAGGTTAGACTGTGTTCAGTTGGTCAATTGCTGGTTTCTCTGTCAGACTGTGGTCAGTTAGTCAAATACTGTTTGCTAGGTCAGAATGTGGCCTGTTGGACAATTTGTGGTTGCTAGGTCAGACTGTGGTCATTTGGTCAGTTTCTGGTTTCGAGGTCAGATTGTGGTCAGTTGCTCAGTTTATGGTTTCTTGGTCAGACTGTGGTCATTTGGTCAGTTTCTTGTTGTCTTGGTCAGTTGGACAGTTTCATGTTGTCTCGGTCAGGCTTTGGGCAGTTGGTCAGTTTCTGGTTTCTAGGTCAGACTATGGTCAGACTGTGGTCAGTTGGTCAGTTTCTTGTTCCTCGGTCAGACTGTGGTCAGTTGGCCAGTTTCTGGTTGTCTCGGTCTGTTTCTCTGGTCAGGTTTTTGGTATTTTGGTTGCTAGGTCATCCAATGGTCAGTCGGTCAGTTGCTTGTTGCTAGGTCAGCCTGTGGTCAGTTTGTCAGTTTCTGGTTGCTAGATCAGACTGTGGTCAGTTGGTCAGTTTCTGATTTCTAGATCAGACTGTGTTCAGTTGGACAGTTTCTGGTTTCTAGTTCAGACTGTGGTCAGTTGGTCAGTTTCATGTTACCTCGGTCAGATTGTGGCCAGTTGGTCAGTTTCTGGTTCCGAGGTCAGACTGTGGTCAGTTGGTCAGTTCCTGGTTCCAAGGTCAGACTGTTGTCAGTGGTCAGTTTCTGGTTTCTAGGTCAGACTGTGGTCTGTTGGTCAATTTCTGTTTTCTAGGTCAGACTGTGGTCAGTTGGTCAGTTTCTGTTTTTAGGTCAGACTGATGTCAGATGGTCAGATTCTGTTTTCTTGGTCAGACTGTGGTCAGTTCGTCAGTTTATGGTTTCTAGATCAGAGTGTGGTCAGTTGGTCAGTTTCTGGTTTGTCGGTCAGACTGTGGTCAGTTGGTCAGTTTTTGTTATTATGTCAGACTGAGGTCAGATGGTCAGTTTCTGATTTCTAGGTCAGAATGTGGTCAGTTCATCAGTTTCTGGTTTCGAGTTAAGCATGTGGTCAGTTCGTCAGTTTCTGGTTTCGAGGTCAGACTGTGGTCAGTTTGTCAGTTTCAGGTTTCGAGGTCAGACTGCGGTCAGTTGGTCAATTTCTGGTTTCTAGGTCAGACTGTGGTCAGTTGGTCAGTTTCTGGTTTCTTGGTCAGATTGTGGTCAGTTGGTCAATTGCTTATTTCTACGTCAGACTTTGGTCAGTTGGTCAGATACTGGTCGCAATGTCAGAATGTGGTCTGTTGAACAGTTTGTGGTTGCAAGGTCAGACGGTGGTCATTTGGTCAATTTCTGGTTTATAGGTCAGACTGTGGTCAGTTGGTCAGTTTCTGGTTTCTAGGTCAGACTGTGGTCAGTTGGTCAGTTTCTGTTTTTATGTCAGACTGAGGTCAGACGGTCAGTTTCTGGTTTCTAGGTCAGAATGTGGTCAGTTGGTCAGTTTCTGGTTTCGAGTTAAGAATGTTTTCAGTTGGTCAGTTTCTGGTTTCGAGGTCAGACTGTTGTCAGTTGATCAGTTTCTGGTTTTGAGGTCAGACTGTGGTCAGTTGTTCAGTTTCTGGTTTCTAGGTCAGACTGTGGTCAGTTGGTCAGTTTCAGGTTTCTAGGTTAGACTGTGTTCAGTTGATCAATTGCTGGATTCTATGTCAGACTGTGGTCAGTTAGTCAAATACTGGTTGCTCGGTCAGAATGTGGCCTGTTGGACAATTTGTGGTTGCTTGATCAGACTGTGGTCATTTGCTCAGTTTCTGGATTCGAGGTCAGATTGTGGTCAGTTGCTCAGTTTCTCGTTTCTTGGTCAGACTGTGGTCATTTGGTCAGTTTCGTGTTGTCTTGGACAGTTGGACAGTTTCATGTTGTCTCGTTAAGGCTTTGGGCAGTTGGTCAGTTTCTGGTTTCTAGGTCAGACTATGGTCAGACTGTGGTCAGTTGGTCAGTTTCTTGTTCCTCGGTCAGACTGTGGTCAGTTGGTCAGTTTCTGGTTGTCGAGGTCTGTTTCTCTGGTCAGTTTTTTGGTATTTTGGTTGCTAGGTCATCCAGTGGTCAGTCGGTCAGTTGCTTGTTGCTAGGTCAGCCTGTGGTCAGTTTGTCAGTTTCTGGTTGCTAGATCAGACTGTGGTCAGTTGGTCAGTTTCTGATTTCTAGATCAGACTGTGTTCAGTTGCACAGTTTCTGGTTTCTAGGTTAGACTGTGGTCAGTTGGTCAGTTTCATGTTACCTTGGTCAGATTGTGGTCAGTTGGTCAGTTTCTGGTTCCGAGGTCAGACTGTGGTCAGTTGGTCAGCTTCTGGTTCGAAGGTCAGACTGTGGTCAGTTGGTCAGTTTCTGGTTTCTAGGTCAGACTGTGGTCCGTTGGTCAATTTCTGTTTTCTAGTTCAGACTGTGGTCAGTTGGTCAGTTTCTGTTTTTAGGTCAGACTGATGTCAGATGGTCAGATTCTGTTTTCTTGGTCAGACTGTGGTCAGTTCGTCAGTTTCTGGTTTCTCGATCAGATTGTGGTCAGTTGGTCAGTTTCTGGTTTGTAGGTCAGACTGTGGTCAGTTGGTCAGTTTCTGTTATTAGGTCAGACTGAGGTCAGATGGTCAGTTTCTGATTTCTAGGTCAGAATGTGGTCAGTTCATCAGTTTCTGGTTTCGAGTTAAGCATGTGGTCAGTTCGTCAGTTTCTGGTTTCGAGGTCAGACTGTGCTCAGTTGGTCAGTTTCAGGTTTCTAGGTCAGACTGTGGTCAGTTGGTCAATTTCTGGTTTCTAGGTCAGACTGTGGTCAGTTGGTCAGTTTCTGGTTTCTTGGTCAGATTGTGGTCAGTTGGTCAATTGCTTGTTTCTACGTCAGACTTTGGTCAGTTTGTCAGATACTGGTCGCAAGGTCAGATTGTGGTCTGTTGGACAGTTTGTGGTTGCAAGGTCAGACGGTGGTCAATTGGTCAATTTCTGGTTTAAAGGTCAGACTGTGGTCAGTTGGTTAGTTTCGGGTTCCAAGGTCAGACTGTGGTCAGTTGGTCAGTTTCTTTTTTCTAGGTCAGACTGTGGTCAGTTGGTCAGTTTCTGTTTTATGTCAGACTGAGGTCAGACGGTCAGTTTCTGGTTTCTAGATCAGAATGTGGTCAGTTGGTTAGCTTCTGGTCCCAGTTAAGAATGTTTTCAGTTGGTCAGTTTCTGGTTTCGAGGTCAGACTGTTGTCAATTGATCAGTTTCTGGTTTTGAGGTCAGACTGTGGTCAGTTGTTCAGTTTCTGGTTTCTAGGTCAGACTGTGGTCAGTTGGTCAGTTTCTGGTTTCTAGGTTAGACTGTGTTCAGTTGGTCAATTGCTGCTTTCTATGTCAGACTGTGGTCAGTTAGTCGACTACTGGTTGCTAGGTCAGAATGTGGCCTGTTGGACAATTTGTGGTTGCTTGATCAGACTGTGGTCATTTGGTCAGTTTCTGGAGTCGAGGTCAGACTATGGTCAGACTGTGGTCAGTTGGCCAGTTTCTTGATCCTCGGTCAGTCTGTGGTGAGTTGGTCAATTTCTGGTTGTCTAGGTCTGTTTCTCTGGTCAGTTTTTAGTATTTTGGTTGCTAGGTCATCCTGTGGTCAGTCGGTCAGTTGCTTTTTGCTAGGTCAGCCTGTGGTCAGTTTGTCAGTTTCTGGTTGCTAGATCAGACTGTTGTCAGTTGGTCAGTTTCTGGTTTCTAGATCAGACTGTGTTCAGTTGGACAGTTTCTGGTTTCTCGGTCAGACTGTGGTCAGTTGGTCAGTTTCTGGTTCCGAGGCCAGACTGTGGTCAGTTGGTCCGTTTCTGGTTCCGAGGTCAGACTGTGGTCAGTTGGTCAGTTTCTGGTTCGAAGGTCAGACTGTGGTCAGTTGGACAGTTTCTGGTTTCTAGGTCAGACTGTGGTCCTTTAGTCAGTTTCTGTTATTAGGTCAGACTGAGGTCAGATGGTCAGTTTCTGGTTTCTAGGGCAGAAGGTGGTCAGTTCATCAGTTTCTGGTTTCGAGTTAAGCATGTGGTCAGTTCGTCAGTTTCTGGTTTCGAGGTCAGACTGTGGTCAGTTGGTCAGTTTCAGGTTTCTAGGTCAGACTGTGGTCAGTTGGTCAGTTTCATGTTCCCTCGGTCAGACTGATGTCAGTTGGTCAGTTTCTGGTTCCGAGGTCAGACTGTGGTCAGTTGGTCAGTTTCTGGTTCCAAAGTCAGACTGTGGTCAGTTGGTCAGTTTCTGGTTTCCAGGTCAGACTGTGGTCCGTTGGTTAATTTCTAGTTTCTCGGTCAGACTGTGGTCAGTTGGTCAGTTTCTGTTTTTAAGTCAGACTGAGGTCAGATGGTCAGTTTCTGGTATCTAGGTCAGAATGTGGTCAGTTCATCAGTTTCTGGTTTCGAGTTAAGCATGTGGTCAGTTCGTCAGTTTCTGGTTTCGAGGTCAGACTGTGGTCAGTTGGTCAGTTTCAGGTTTCGAGGTAAGACTGTGGTCAGTTGGTCAATTTCTGGTTTCTAGGTCAGACTTTGGTCAGTTGGTCAGATACTGGTCGCAAGGTCAGAATGTGGTCTGTTGGACAATTTGTGGTTGCAAGGTCAGACGGTGGTCATTTGGTCAATTTCTGGTTTATAGGTCAGACTGTGGTCAGTTGGTTAGTTTCGGGTTCCAAAGTCAGACTGTGGTAAGTTGGTCAGTTTCTTTTTTCTAGGTCAGACGGTGGTCCATTGGTCAGTTTCTGGTTTCTAGGTCAGACTGTGGTCAGTTGGTCAGTTTCTGTTTTTATGTCAGACTGAGGTCAGACGGTCAGTTTCTGGTTTCTAGGTCAGAATGTGGTCAGTTGGTCAGTTTCTGGTTTCGAGTTAAGAATGTTTTCAGTTGGTCAGTTTCTGGTTTCGAGGTTAGACTGTTGTCAGTTGATCAGTTTCTGGTTTTGAGGTCAGACTGTGGTCAGTTGTTCAGTTTCTGGTTTCTAGGTCAGACTGTGGTCAGTTGGTCAGTTTCAGGTTTCTAGGTTAGAATGTGGCCTGTTGGACAATTTGTGGTTGCTAGGTCAGACTGTGGTCATTTGGTCAGTTTCTGGTTTCGAGGTCAGATTGTGGTCAGTTGCTCAGTTTCTGGTTTCTTGGTCAGACTGTGGTCATTTGGTCAGTTTCTTGTTGTCTTGGTCAGTTGGACAGTTTCATGTTGTCTCGGTCAGGCTTTGGGCAGTTGGTCAGTTTCTGGTTTCTAGGTCAGACTATGGTCAGACTGTGGTCAGTTGGTCAGTTTCTTGTTCCTCGGTCAGACTGTGGTCAGTTGGTCAGTTTCTGGTTGTCTAGGTCTGTTTCTCTGGTCAGTTTTTTAGTATTTTGGTTGCTAGGTCATCCAGTGGTCAGTCGGTCAGTTGCTTGTTGCTAGGTCAGCCTGTGGTCAGCTTGTCAGTTTCTGGTTGCTAGATCAGACTGTGGTCAGTTGGTCAGTTTCTGGTTTTTAGATCAGACTGTGTTCAGTTGTACAGTTTCTGGTTTCTAGGTCAGACTGTGATCAGTTGGTCAGTTTCATGTTGCCTCGGTCAGATTGTGGTCAGTTGGTCAGTTTCTGGTTCCGAGGTCAGACTGTGGTCAGTTGGTCAGTTTCTGGTTTGAAGGTCGGACTGTGGTCAGTTCGTCAGTTTCTGGTTTCTAGGTCAGACTGTGGTCAGTTGGTCAATTGATTGTTTCTACGTCAGACTTTGGTCAGTTGGTCAGATACTGGTCGCAAGGTCAGAATGTGGTCTGTTGGACAGTTTGTGGTTGCAAGGTCAGACGGTGGTCATTTGGTCCGTTTCTGGTTCCGAGGTCAGACTGTGGTCAGTTGGTCAGTTTCTGGTTCGAAGGTCAGACTGTGGTCAGTTGGACAGTTTCTGGTTTCTAGGTCAGACTGTGGTCCTTTCGTCAGTTTCAGTTATTAGGTCAGACTGAGGTCAGATGGTCAGTTTCTGGTTTCTAGGGCAGAAGGTGGTCAGTTCATCAGTTTCTGGTTTCGAGTTAAGCATGTGGTCAGTTCGTCAGTGTCTGGTTTCGAGGTCAGACTATGGTCAGTTGGTCAGTTTCAGGTTTCGAGGTCAGACTGTGGTCAGTTGGTCAGTTTCATGTTCCCTCGGTCAGACTGATGTCAGTTGGTCAGTTTCTGGTTCCGAGGTCAGACTGTGGTCAGTTGGTCAGTTTCTGGTTCCAAGGTCAGACTGTGGTCAGTTGATCAGTTTCTGGTTTCCAGGTCAGACTGTGGTCCGTTGGTTAATTTCTAGTTTCTCGGTCAGACTGTGGTCAGTTGGTCAGTTTCTGTTTTTAAGTCAGACTGAGGTCAGATGGTCAGTTTCTGGTATCTAGGTCAGAATGTAGTCAGTTCATCAGTTTCTGGTTTCGAGTTAAGCATGTGGTCAGTTCGTCAGTTTCTGGTTTCGAGGTCAGACTGTGGTCAGTTGGTCAGTTTCAGGTTTCGAGGTAAGACTGTGGTCAGTTGGTCAATTTCTGGTTTCTAGGTCAGACTTTGGTCAGTTGGTCAGATACTGGTCGCAAGGTCAGAATGTGGTCTGTTGGACAATTTGTGGTTGCAAGGTCAGACGGTGGTCATTTGTTCAATTTCTGGTTTATAGGTCAGACTGTGGTCAGTTGGTTAGTTTCGGATTCCAAAGTCAGACTGTGGTCAGTTGGTCAGTTTCTTTTTTCTAGGTCAGACGGTGGTCCATTGGTCAGTTTCTGGTTTCTAGGTCAGACTGTGGTCAGTTGGTCAGTTTCTGTTTTTATGTCAGACTGAGGTCAGACGGTCAGTTTCTGGTTTCTAGGTCAGAATGTGGTCAGTTGGTCAGTTTCTGGTTTCGAGGTTAGACTGTTGTCAGTTGATCAGTTTCTGGTTTTGAGGTCAGACTGTGGTCAGTTGTTCAGTTTCTGGTTTCTAGGTCAGACTGTGGTCAGTTGGTCAGTTTCAGGTTTCTAGGTTAGACTGTGTTCAGTTGGTCAATTGCTGGTTTCTATGTCAGACTGTGGTCAGTTAGTCAAATACTGGTTGCTAGGTCAGAATGTTGCCTGTTGGACAATTTGTGGTTGCTAGGTCAGACTGTGGTCATTTGGTCAGTTTCTGGTTTCGAGGTCAGATTGTGGTCAGTTGCTCAGTTTCTCGTTTCTTGGTCAGACTGTGGTCATTTGGTCAGTTTCTTGTTGTCTTGGTCAGTTGGACAGTTTCATGTTGTCTCGGTCAGGCTTTGGGCAGTTGGTCAGTTTCTGGTTTATAGGTCAGACTATGGTCAGACTGTGGTCAGTTGGTCAGTTTCTTGTTCCTCGGTCAGACTGTGGTCAGTTGGTCAGTTTCTGGTTGTCTAGGTCTGTTTCATTGGTCAATTTTTTAGTATTTTGGTTGCTAGGTCATCCAGTGGTCAGTCGGTCAGTTGCTTGTTGCTAGGTCAGCCTGTGGTCAGCTTGTCAGTTTCTGGTTGCTAGATCAGACTGTGGTCAGTTGGTCACATTCTGGTTTTTCGATCAGACTGTGTTCAGTTGTACAGTTTCTGGTTTCTAGGTCAGACTGTGGTCAGTTGGTCAGTTTCATGTTGCCTCGGTCAGATTGTGGTCAGTTGGTCAGTTTCTGGTTCCGAGGTCAGACTGTGGTCAGTTGGTCAGTTTCTGGTTTGAAGGTCAGACTGTGGTCAGTTGGTCAGTTTCTGGTTTCTAGATCAGACTGTGGTCCGTTGGTCAATTTCTGTTTTCTAGGTCAGACTGTGGTCAGTTGGTCAGTTTCTGTTTTTAGGTCAGACTGATGTCAGATGGTCAGTTTCTGTTTTCTTGATCAGATTGTGGTCAGTTGGTCAATTGATTGTTTCTACGTCAGACTTTGGTCAGTTGGTCAGATACTGGTCGCAAGGTCAGAATGTGGTCTGTTGGACAGTTTGTGGTTGCAAGGTCAGACGGTGGTCATTTGGTCAATTTCTGGTTTATAGGTCAGACTGTGGTCAGTTGGTTAGTTTCGGGTTCCAAGGTCAGACTGTGGTCAGTTGGTCAGTTTCTTTTTTCTAGGTCAGACTGTGGTCCATTGGTCAGTTTCTGGTTTCTAGTTCAGACTGTGGTCAGTTGGTCAGTTTCTGTTTTTATGTCAGACTGAGGTCAGACGGTCAGTTTCTGGTTTCTAGGTCAGAATGTGGTCAGTTGGTCAGTTTCTGGTTTCGAGGTCAGACTGTTGTCAGTTGATCAGTTTCTGGTTTCTATGTCAGACTGTGGTCAGTTAGTCAAATACTGGTTGCTAGGTCAGAAAGTGGCCTGTTGGACAATTTGTGGTTGCTTGGTCAGACTGTGGTCATTTGGTCAGTTTATAGAGTCGAGGTCAGATTGTGGGCAGTTGCCCAGTTTCTGGTTTCTTGGTCAGACTGTGATCATTTGGTCAGTTTCGTGTTGTCTTGGTCAGTTGGACAGTTTCATGTTGTCTCGGTCAGGCTTTGGGCAGTTGGTCAGTTTCTGGTTTCTAGGTAAGACTATGGTCAGTTTGTCAGTTTCTGGTTGCTAGATCAGACTGTGGTCAGTTGGTCATTTCTTGTTTCTAGATCAGACTGTGGTCAGTTGGGCAGTTTCTGGTTCGAAGGTCAGACTGTGGTCAGTTGGTCAGTTTCATTTTCCAAGGTCAGAATGTGGCCAGTTGGTCAGTTTCTGGTTTCTAGGTCAGACTGTGGTCCGTTGGTTAATTTCTAGTTTCTCGGTCAGACTGTGGTCAGTTGGTCAGTTTCTGTTTTTAAGTCAGACTGAGGTCAGATGGTCAGTTTCTGGTTTCTAGGTCAGAATGTGGTCAGTTCAGCAGTTTCTGGTTTCGAGTTAAGCATGTGGTCAGTTCGTCAGTTTCTGGTTTCGAGGTCAGACTGTGGTCTGTTGGTCAGTTTCAGGTTTCGAGGTCAGACTGTGGTCAGTTGGTCAATTTCTGGTTTCTAAGTCAGACTGTGGTCAGTTGGTCAATTGCTGGTTTCTATGTCAGACTTTGGTCAGTTGGTCAGATACTGGTCGCAATGTCAGAATGTGGCCTGTTGGACAGTTTGTGGTTGCTAGGTCAGACTGTGGTCATTTGGTCAGTTTCTGGTTTCGAGGTCAGACTGTGGTCAGTTGTTCAGTTTCTGGTTTCTAGGTCAGACTGTGGTCAGTTGTTCAGTTTCGCGTTGTCTTGGTCAGTTGGTCAGTTTCATGTTGTCTCGGTCAGACTGTGGACATTTGGTCAGTTTCTGGTTTCTAGGTCATACTGTGGTCAGACTGTGGTCAGTAGTTCAGTTTCTGGTTTCTCGGTCAGACTGTTGTCAGTTGGTCAGTTTCTGGTTGTCTAGGTCTGTTTCTCTGGTCAGTTTTGTTTTACTTTTTGGTTGCTAGGTCATCCTGTGTTCAGTTGGTCAATTGATTGTTGCTCCATCAGACTGTGGTCAGTTGATCAGTTTCTGATTTCAAGGTCAGACTATGGTCAGTTTATCAGTTTCTGGTTTCTACGTCAGACTGTCGTCAGTTGGTCAGTTTCGGGTTGTCTCAGTTAGACTTTGTTCATTTGGTCTGTTACGGGTTCCTAGGTCGGAATGTGGTCAGTTGGTCAGTTTCTGGTGTCTAGATCAGACTGTGTCAGTTGCTCAGTTTCTGGTTTCTAGGTCAGACTGTGGTCAGTTACTGGTTGCTAGGTTAGACTGTGCTCAGTTGGTCAGTTTCTGGTTCCTAGGTCAGAATGTGGTCCATTGGTCAGTTTCTGGTTTCTTGGTCAGTATGTGGTCAGTTGGTCAGTTTCTGTTTTTATGTCAGACTGAGGTCAGACGGTCAGTTTTTGGTTGCTAGGTCAGAATGTGGTCAGTTGGTCAGTTACTTGTTTCGAGTTAAGAATGTTTTCAGTTGGTCAGTTACTGATTTCGAGGTGAGACTGTGGTCAGTTGATCAGTTTCTGGTATCCACGTCAGACTGTGTTCAGTTGGTCAATTGCTTGTTTCAACGTCAGACTGTGCTCAGTTAGTCACATACTGGTTGCTCGGTCAGAATGTGGCCTGTTGGACAATTTGTGGTTGCGAGGTCAGACTGTGGTCATTTGTTCAGTTTCTGGTTTCTTGGTCAGACTGTGGTCATTTGATCAGTTTCGTGTTGTCTTGGTCAGTTGGACAGTTTCATGTTGTCTCGGTCAGGCTTTGGGCAGTTGGTCAGTTTCTGGTTTCTAGGTCAGACTATGGTCAGACTGTGGTCAGTTGGTCAGTTTCTTCTTTCTCGGTCAGACTGTGGTCAGTTGGTCAGTTTCTGGTTGTCTAGGTCTGTTTCTCTGGTCAGTTTTTTTATTATTTTGGATGCTAGGTCATCCTGTGGTCAGTCGGTCAGTTGCTTGTTGTTGGTCAGCCTGTGGTCAGTTGGTCAGTTTCTGGTTGCTAGATCAGACTGCGGTCAGTCGGTCAGTTTCTGGTTTCTATATCAGACTGTGTTCAGTTGGACAGTTTCATGTTGCCTCGGTCAGATTGTGGTCAGTTGGTCAGTTTCTGGTTCCGAGGTCAGACTGTGGTCAGTTGGTCAGTTTCTGGTTCCAAGGTCAGACTGTGGTCAGTTGGTCAGTTTCTGGTATCTAGGTCAGACTGTGGTCCGTTGGTCAATTTCTGTTTTCTAGGTCAGACTGTGGTCAGTTGGTCAGTTTCTGTTTTTATGTCAAACTGAGGTCAGATGGTCAGTTTCTGGTTTCTAGGTCAGACTGTGGTCAGTTGGTCATTTTCTGTTTTCTTGGTCAGACTGTGGTCTGTTGGTCAATTGCTGGTTTCTACGTCAGACTTTGGTCAGTTGGTCAGATACTGGTCGCTAGGTCAGAATGTGGTCTGTTGGACAGTTTCTGGTTGCAAGGTCAGACGGTGGTCATTTGGTCAGTTTCTGGTTTCGAGGTCAGATTGTGGTCAGTTGCTCAGTTTCTGGTTTCTTGGTCAGACTGTGGTCATTTTGTCAGTTTCGTGTTGTCTTGGTCAGTTGGAGAGTTTCATGTTGTCTCGGTCAGGCTTTGGGCAGTTGGTCAGTTTCTGGTTTCTAGGTCAGACTATGGTCAGACTGTGGTCAGTTGGTCAGTTTCTTGTTACTCGGTCAGACTGTGTTCAGTTGGTCAGTTTCTGGTTGTCTAGATCTGTTTCTCTGGTCAGTTTTTTATTATTTTGGTTGCTAGGTCATCCTGTGGTCAGTCGGTCAGTTGCTTGTTGTTGGTCAGCCTGTGGTCAGTGAGTCAGTTTCTGGTTGCTAGATCAGACTGTGGTCAGTTGGTCAGTTTCTGGTTTGTAGATCAGACTGTGTTCAGTTGGACAGTTTCATGTTGCCTCGGTCAGATTGTGGTCAGTTGGTCAGTTTCTGGTTTCGAGTTCAGACTGTGGTCAGTTGTTCACTTTCTGGTTTCTTGGTCAGACTGTGGTCAGTTGTTCAGTTTCGGGTTGTCTTGGTCAGTTGGTCAGTTTCATGTTGTCTCGGTCAGACTTTGGACATTTCGTAAGTTTCTGGTTTCTAGGTCAGACTGTGGTCAGATTGTGGTCAGTAGTTCAGTTTCTGGTTTCTAGGTCAGACTGTGGTCAGTTGTTCAGTTTCTGGTTGTCTAGTTCTGTTTCTCTTTTCAGTTTTTTTTACTTTTTGGTTGCTCGGACATCCTGTGGTCAGTTGGTCAATTGCTTGTTGCTCGATCAGACTGTGGACAGTTGGTCAGTTTCGTGTTGTCTTGGTCAGTTGGACAGTTTCATGTTGTCTCGGTCAGGCTTTGGGCAGTTGGTCAGTTTCTGGTTTCTAGGTCAGACTATGGTCAGACTGTGGTCAGTTGGTCAGTTTCTTGTTTCTCGGTCAGACTGTGGTCAGTTGGTCAGTTTCTGGTTGTCTAGGTCTGTTTCTCTGGTCAGTTTTTTATTATTTTGGATGCTAGGTCATCCTGTGGTCAGTCGGTCAGTTGCTTGTTGTTGGTCAGCCTGTGGTCAGTTGGTCAGTTTCTGGTTGCTAGATCAGACTGCGGTCAGTTGGTCAGTTTCTGGTTTCTAGATCAGACTGTGTTCAGTTGGACAGTTTCATGTTGCCTCGGTCAGATTGTGGTCAGTTGGTCAGTTTCTGGTTCCGAGGTCAGACTGTGGTCAGTTGGTCAGTTTCTGGTTCCAAGGTCAGAATGTGGTCAGTTGGTCAGTTTCTGGTATCTAGGTCAGACTGTGGTCCGTTGGTCAATTTCTGTTTTCTAGGTCAGACTGTGGTCAGTTGGTCAGTTTCTGTTTTTATGTCAGACTGAGGTCAGATGGTCAGTTTCTGGTTTCTAGGTCAGACTGTGGTCAGTTGGTCATTTTCTGTTTTCTTGGTCAGACTGTGGTCTGTTGGTCAATTGCTGATTTCTACGTCAGACTTTGGTCAGTTGGTCAGATACTGGTCGCTAGGTCAGAATGTGGTCTGTTGGACAGTTTGTGGTTGCAAGGTCAGACGGTGGTCATTTGGTCAGTTTCTGGTTTCGAGGTCAGATTGTGGTCAGTTGCTCAGTTTCTGGTTTCTTGGTCAGACTGTGGTCATTTGGTCAGTTTCGTGTTGTCTTGGTCAGTTGGAGAGTTTCATGTTGTCTCGGTCAGGCTTTGGGCAGTTGGTCAGTTTCTGGTTTCTAGGTCAGACAATGGTCAGACTGTGGTCAGTTGGTCAGTTTCTTGTTACTCGGTCAGACTGTGGTCAGTTGGTCAGTTTCTGGTTGTCTAGATCTGTTTCTCTGGTAAGTATTTTATTATTTTGGTTGCTAGGTCATCCTGTGGTCAGTCGGTCAGTTGCTTGTTGTTGGTCAGCCTGTGGTCAGTGAGTCAGTTTCTGGTTGCTAGATCAGACTGTGGTCAGTTGGTCAGTTTCTGGTTTGTAGATCAGACTGTGTTCAGTTGGACAGTTTCATGTTGCCTCGGTCAGATTGTGGTCAGTTGGTCAGTTTCTGGTTTCGAGCTCAGACTGTGGTCAGTTGTTCAATTTCTGGTTTCTTGGTCAGACTGTGGTCAGTTGTTCAGTTTCGGGTTGTCTTGGTCAGTTGGTCAGTTTCATGTTGTCTCGGTCAGACTTTGGACATTTCGTAAGTTTCTGGTTTCTAGGTCAGACTGTGGTCAGATTGTGGTCAGTAGTTCAGTTTCTGGTTTCTAGGTCAGACTGTGGTCAGTTGTTCAGTTTCTGGTTGTCTAGGTCTGTTTCTCTTTTCAGTTTTTTTTACTTTTTGGTTGCTCGGACATCCTGTGGTCAGTTGGTCAATTGCTTGTTGCTCGACCAGACTGTGGACAGTTGGTCAGTTTCTGGTTTCGAGGTCAGACTGTGGTCACTTGTTCAGTTTCGGGTTGTCTTGTTCAGTTGGTCAGATTCATGTTGCCTCGGTCAGACTTTGGATATTTCGTCAGTTTCTGGTTTCTAGGTCAGACTGTGGTCAGACTGTGGTCAGTAGGTCAGTTTCTGGTTTCTCGGTCAGACCCTGGTCAGTTGTTCAGTTTCTGGTTGTCTAGGTCTGTTTCTCTGGTCAGTTTTTTTTACTTTTTGGTTGCTAGGACATCCTGTGGTCAGTTGGTCATTTGCTTGTTGCTCGATCAGACTGTGGGCAGTTGGTCAGTTTCTGGTTTCGAGGTCAGACTGCGGTCACTTGGTCAATTTCTGGTTTCTAGGTCAGACTGTGGTCAGTTGGTCATTTTCTGTTTTCTTGGTCAGACTATGGTCAGTTCTTCAATTTCTGGTTTCTATGTCAGACTGGTCGCAAGGTCAGAATGTGGCCTGTTGGACAGTTTCTGGTTTCTAGTTCAGACTCTGGTCAGTAGTTCCGTTTCTGGTTTCTAGGTCAGACTGTGGTCAGTTGTTCAGTTTCGCGTTGTCTTGGTCAGTTGGTCAGTTTCATGTTGTCTCGGTCAAACTGTGGACATTTGGTCAGTTTCTGGTTTCTAGGTCATACTGTGGTCAGACTGTGGTCAGTCGGTCAGTTTCTGGTATCTCGGTCAGACTGTGGTCAGTTGGTCAGTTTCTGGTTGTCTAGGTCTGTTTCTCTGGTCAGTTTTTTTTTACTTTTTGGTTGCTCGGTCATCCTGTGTTCTGTTGGTCAATTGATTGTTGCTCGATCAGACTGTGGTCAGTTGATTAGTTTATGATTTCAAGGTCAGACTGTGGTCAGTTTATCAGTTTCTGGTTTCTACGTCAGACTGTGGTCAGTTGGATAGTTTCGGGTTGTCTCAGTCAGACTTTGGTCATTTGGTCTGTTTCGGGTTCCTAGGCCGGAATGTGGTCAGCTGTTCAGTTTCTGGTGTCTAGTTCAGACTGTGTCAGTTGGTCAGTTTCAGGTTTCTAGGTCAGACTGTGGTCAGTTACTGGTTGCTAGGTTAGACTGTGCTCAGTTAGTCAGTTTCTGGTTCCTAGGTCAGAATGTGGTCCATTGGTCAGTTTCTAGTTTCTAGGTCAGAATGTGGTCAGTTGGTCAGTTTCTGTTTTCATGTCAGACTGAGGTAAGACGTTCAGTTTTTGATTGCTAGGTCAGAATGTGGTCAGTTGGTCAGTTACTGGTTTCGAGGTCAGACTGTGTTCAGTTGGTCAATTGCTGGTTTCAACGTCAGACTGTGCTCAGTTAGTCACATACTGGTTGCTAGGTCAGAATGAGGCCTGTTGGACAATTTGTGGTTACGAGGTCAGACTGTGGTCATTTGGTCAGTTTCGTGTTGTCGTGGTCAGTTGGACAGTTTCATGTTGTCTCGGTCAGGCTTTGGGAAGTTGGTCAGTTTCTGGTTGTCTAGCTCTGTTTCTCTGGTCAGTTTTATATTATTTTGGTTGCTAGGTCATCCTGTGGTCAGTCGGTCAGTTGCTTGTTGTTGGTCAGCCTGTGGTCTGTTAGTCAGTTTCTGGTTGCTAGATCAGACTGTGGTCAGTTGGTCAGTTTCTGGTTTGTAGATCAGACTGTGTTCAGTTGGACAGTTTCATGTTGCCTCGGTCAGATTGTGGTCAGTTGGTCAGTTTCTGGTTCCGAGGTCAGACTGTGGTCAGTTGGTCAGTTTCTGGTTCCAAGGTCAGACTGTGCGAAGTTGGTCAGTTTCTGGTTTCTAGGTCAGACTGTGGTCCGTTGGTCAATTTCTGGTTTCTAGGTCAGTCTGTGGTCAGTTGGTCAGTTTCTGTTTTTCGGTCAGACTGAGGTCAGATGGTCAGCTTCTGATTTCTAGGTCAGACTGTGGTCAGTTCGTCAGTTTCTGGTTTCGAGGTCAGACTGTGGTCAGTTGGTCAGTTTCTGGTTTCGAGGTCAGACTGTGGTCAGTTGGTCAATTTCTGGTGTCTAGGTCAGACTGTGGTCAGTTGGACAGTTTCATGTTGCCTCGGTCAGACTGTGGTCAGTTGGTCAGTTTCTGGTTCCGAGGTCAGACTGTGGTCAGTTGGTCAGTTTCTGGTTCCAAGGTCAGACTGTTGTCAGTTGGTCAGTTTCTGGTTTCTAGGTCAGACTGTGGTCCGTTGGACAACTTCTGGTTTCTAGGTCAGACTGTGGTCAGTTGGTCAGTTTCTGTTTTTATGTCAGACTGTGGTCAGTTGGTCAGTTTCTGGTTTCTTGGTCAGACTGTGGTCATTTGGTCAGTTTCGTGTTGTCTTGGTCAGTTGGAGAGTTTCATGTTGTCTCGGTCAGGCTTTGGGCAGTTGGTCAGTTTCTGGTTTCTAGGTCAGACTATGGTCAGACTGTGGTCAGTTGGTCAGTTTCTTGTTACTCGGTCAGACTGTGGTCAGTTGGTCAGTTTCTGGTTGTCTAGATCTGTTTCTCTGGTAAGTATTTTATTATTTTGGTTGCTAGGTCATCCTGTGGTCAGTCGGTCAGTTGCTTGTTGTTGGTCAGCCTGTGGTCAGTGAGTCAGTTTCTGGTTGCTAGATCAGACTGTGGTCAGTTGGTCAGTTTCTGGTTTGTAGATCAGACTGTGTTCAGTTGGACAGTTTCATGTTGCCTCGGTCAGATTGTGGTCAGTTGGTCAGTTTCTGGTTTCGAGCTCAGACTGTGGTCAGTTGTTCAATTTCTGGTTTCTTGGTCAGACTGTGGTCAGTTGTTCAGTTTCGGGTTGTCTTGGTCAGTTGGTCAGTTTCATGTTGTCTCGGTCAGACTTTGGACATTTCGTAAGTTTCTGGTTTCTAGGTCAGACTGTGGTCAGATTGTGGTCAGTAGTTCAGTTTCTGGTTTCTAGGTCAGACTGTGGTCAGTTGTTCAGTTTCTGGTTGTCTAGGTCTGTTTCTCTTTTCAGTTTTTTTTTACTTTTTGGTTGCTCGGACATCCTGTGGTCAGTTGGTCAATTGCTTGTTGCTCGACCAGACTGTGGACAGTTGGTCAGTTTCTGGTTTCGAGGTCAGACTGTGGTCACTTGTTCAGTTTCGGGTTGTCTTGTTCAGTTGGTCAGTTTCATGTTGCCTCGGTCAGACTTTGGATATTTCGTCAGTTTCTGGTTTCTAGGTCAGACTGTGGTCAGACTGTGGTCAGTAGGTCAGTTTCTGGTTTCTCGGTCAGACTCTGGTCAGTTGTTCAGTTTCTGGTTGTCTAGGTCTGTTTCTCTGGTCAGTTTTTTTTACTTTTTGGTTGCTAGGACATCCTGTGGTCAGTTGGTCAATTGCTTGTTGCTCGATCAGACTGTGGGCAGTTGGTCAGTTTCTGGTTTCGAGGTCAGACTGCGGTCACTTGGTCAATTTCTGGTTTCTAGGTCAGACTGTGGTCAGTTGGTCATTTTCTGTTTTCTTGGTCAGACTGTGGTCAGTTCTTCAATTTCTGGTTTCTATGTCAGACTGGTCGCAAGGTCAGAATGTGGCCTGTTGGACAGTTTCTGGTTTCTAGTTCAGACTGTGGTCAGTTGTTCAGTTTCGCGTTGTCTTGGTCAGTTGGTCAGTTTCATGTTGTCTCGGTCAAACTGTGGACATTTGGTCAGTTTCTGGTTTCTAGGTCATACTGTGGTCAGACTGTGGTCAGTCGGTCAGTTTCTGGTATCTCGGTCAGACTGTGGTCAGTTGGTCAGTTTCTGGTTGTCTAGGTCTGTTTCTCTGGTCAGTTTTTTTTACTTTTTGGTTGCTCGGTCATCCTGTGTTCTGTTGGTCAATTGATTGTTGCTCGATCAGACTGTGGTCAGTTGATTAGTTTATGATTTCAAGGTCAGACTGTGGTCAGTTTATCAGTTTCTGGTTTCTACGTCAGACTGTGGTCAGTTGGATAGTTTCGGGTTGTCTCAGTCAGACTTTGGTCATTTGGTCTGTTTCGGGTTCCTAGGCCGGAATGTGGTCAGCTGTTCAGTTTCTGGTGTCTAGTTCAGACTGTGTCAGTTGGTCAGTTTCAGGTTTCTAGGTCAGACTGTGGTCAGTTACTGGTTGCTAGGTTAGACTGTGCTCAGTTAGTCAGTTTCTGGTTCCTAGGTCAGAATGTGGTCCATTGGTCAGTTTCTAGTTTCTAGGTCAGAATGTGGTCAGTTGGTCAGTTTCTGTTTTCATGTCAGACTGAGGTAAGACGTTCAGTTTTTGATTGCTAGGTCAGAATGTGGTCAGTTGGTCAGTTACTGGTTTCGAGGTCAGACTGTGTTCAGTTGGTCAATTGCTGGTTTCAACGTCAGACTGTGCTCAGTTAGTCACATACTGGTTGCTAGGTCAGAATGA